>NW_027099966.1:0-102746 GCF_031753505.1 Anomalospiza imberbis
AGTACCTAGAGCTGGCAGGAGAGGGCAGAGAGCACTTCCATCTGACAGCAGGTTGCAGATTGCCTCGGAAAGAGCCGTGTCCTTGGAATGTGCAGCAAATCCTCTTTCTTTGCAAAACCGCACTTAGTGTGCAGTGCAGGTACGCTCTCCCCTTGCCAAATGGAGTGGGAAAGCTTTTCGCTAAGCTAGAGATGACTAGAGAAGCAGAAGCGCGGCTCCGGAGCTATCCGGAGGAAAGTGCCGCTTCCCGGCGTCTTTCGGCTTGAAGCGGCGCTCCGGAGCGCTCCGCTGCCGCTTTACTGAGCTGTGCGCGAATTAGCCGCTTCTTCGCCTCCGAGAAGCAGAGATCGCGGTTGCTTGGAAGAGGCGAAGAACGAAGCCGCAAAGAAGCGGGCTTGTGTGCGAAGCCTTCCGACTGCTGGAGGACGGTGGCTGCCGCTCTCCTGCCTCTTGAATTCACTCTCGGCAAGCGAATGGAAAGCGTTCCAGGACAACTTGCCTGGGTTTTGACTTGGTCCTGATGCGTCCCACCTTGGCAAGTCTTGCTCGTCGCCAGAGGCTCCGAGATGCACCGAAGACGGTGGCAGCTGCTGAAAAGAAGGGCAGCGGTGAGTTTGTCGACAAGCAAGAACATGGCAGCTGCCTGTGCTTGGGAAGGAACAGCTGCCTGGTTTTGGCAATTGCCTTCACAGCGCCCAGAAGCCCGGTGCTCTGCTGCTTTGTTTTTCACAGTCAGTCAATTGCACACTAGTGAAGCTGAGCCAGGCTCTTCAGCTTTGCTGCTTTTGAGCATCTGTGCTCCACTTATGCTCTGTGACATCTCTGGAGGTTGTTTGCCTCGCCCAGGCTGGAAAGTGCCCGCTAGTACCTAGAGTTGGGCAAGAGAGGGCAGAGAGCACTTCCATCTGACAGCAGGTTGCAGATTGCCTCGGAAAGAGCCGTGTCCTTGCAATGTGCAGCAAATCCTCTTTCTTTGCAAACCGCGGTTAGTGTGCAGTGCAGGTACGCTCTCCCCTTGCCAAATGGAGTGGGAAAGCTTTTCGCTAAGCTAGAGATGACTAGAGAAGCAGAAGCGCGGCTCCGGAGCTATCCGGAAGAAAGTGCCGTTTCCCGGCGTCTTTCGGCTTGAAGCGGCGCTCCGGAGCGCTTTGCTGCCGCTTTACTGAGCTGTGCGCGAATTAGCGCTTCTTCGCCTCTGAGAAGCAGAGATCGCGGTTGCTTGGAAGAGGCGAAGAACGAAGCCGCAAAGAAGCGGGCTTGTGTGTGAAGCCTTCCGACTGCTGGAGGACGGTGGCTGCCGCTCTCCTGCCTCTTGAATTCACTCTCGGCAAGCGAATGGAAAGCGTTCCAGGACAACTTGCCTGGGCTTTGACTTTGTCCTTATGCGTCCCACCTTGGCAAGTCTTGCTCGTCGCCAGAGGCTCCGAGATGCACCGAAGACGGTGGCAGCTGCTGAAAAGAAGGGCAGCGGTGAGTTTGTCGACAAGCAAGAACATAGGCAGCTGCCTGTGCTTGGGAAGGAGCAGCTGCCTGGTTTTGGCAATTGCCTTCACAGCGCCCAGAAGCCCGGTGCTCTGCTGCTTTGTTTTTTCGCAGTCAGTCAATTGCACACTAGTGAAGCTGAGCCAGGCTCTTCAGCTTTGCTGCTTTTTGAGCATCTGTGCTCCACTTATGCTCTGTGACATCTCTGGAGGTTGTTTGCCTCGCCCAGGCTGGAAAGTGCCCGCTAGTACCTAGAGCTGGGCAGGAGAGGGCAGAGAGCACTTCCATCTGACAGCAGGTTGCAGATTGCCTCGGAAAGAGCCGTGTCCTTGGAATGTGCAGCAAATCCTCTTTCTTTGCAAACCGCACTTAGTGTGCAGTGCAGGTACGCTCTCCCCTTGCCAAATGGAGTGGGAAAGCTTTTCGCTAAGCTAGAGATGACTAGAGAAGCAGAAGCGCGGCTCCGGAGCTATCCGGAGGAAAGTGCCGCTTCCCGGCGTCTTTCGGCTTGAAGCGGCGCTCCGGAGCGCTCCGCTGCCGCTCTACTGAGCTGTGCGCGAATTAGCCGCTTCTTCGCCTCCGAGAAGCAGAGATCGCGGTTGCTTGGAAGAGGCGAAGAACGAAGCCGCAAAGAAGCGGCTTGTGTGCGAAGCCTTCCGACTGCTGGAGGACGGTGGCTGCCGCTCTCCTGCCTCTTGAATTCACTCTCGGCAAGCGAATGGAAAGCGTTCCAGGACAACTTGCCTGGTTTTGACTTGGTCCTGATGCGTCCCACCTTGGCAAGTCTTGCTCGTCGCCAGAGGCTCCGAGATGCACCGAAGACGGTGGCAGCTGCTGAAAAGAAGGGCAGCGGTGAGTTTGTCGACAAGCAAGAACATAGGCAGCTGCCTGTGCTTGGGAAGGAGCAGCTGCCTGGTTTTGGCAATTGCCTTCACAGCGCCCAGAAGCCCGGTGCTCTGCTGCTTTGTTTTTCGCAGTCAGTCAATTGCACACTAGTGAAGCTGAGCCAGGCTCTTCAGCTTTGCTGCTTTTGAGCATCTGTGCTCCACTTATGCTCTGTGACATCTCTGGAGGTTGTTTGCCTCGCCCAGGCTGGAAAGTGCCCGCTAGTACCTAGAGTTGGGCAAGAGAGGGCAGAGAGCACTTCCATCTGACAGCAGGTTGCAGATTGCCTCGGAAAGAGCCGTGTCCTTGGAATGTGCAGCAAATCCTCTTTCTTTGCAAACCGCGGTTAGTGTGCAGTGCAGGTACGCTCTCCCCTTGCCAAATGGAGTGGGAAAGCTTTTCGCTAAGCTAGAGATGACTAGAGAAGCAGAAGCGCGGCTCCGGAGCTATCCGGAGGAAAGTGCCGTTTCCCGGCGTCTTTCGGCTTGAAGCGGCGCTCCGGAGCGCTCCGCTGCCGCTTTACTGAGCTGTGCGCGAATTAGCCGCTTCTTCGCCTCCGAGAAGCAGAGATCGCGGTTGCTTAGAAGAGGCGAAGAACGAAGCCGCAAAGAAGCGGGCTTGTGTGTGAAGCCTTCCGACTGCCAGAGGACAGTGGCTGCCGCTCTCCTGCCTCTTGAATTCACTCTCGGCAAGCGAATGGAAAGCGTTCCAGGACAACTTGCCTGGGTTTTGACTTGGTCCTTATGCGTCCCACCTTGGCAAGTCTTGCTCGTCGCCAGAGGCTCCGAGATGCACCGAAGACGGTGGCAGCTGCTGAAAAGAAGGGCAGCGGTGAGTTTGTCGACAAGCAAGAACATGGGCAGCTGCCTGTGCTTGGGAAGGAGCAGCTGCCTGGTTTTGGCAATTGCCTTCACAGCGCCCAGAAGCCCGGTGCTCTGCTGCTTTGTTTTTCGCAGTCAGTCAATTGCACACTAGTGAAGCTGAGCCAGGCTCTTCAGCTTTGCTGCTTTTGAGCATCTGTGCTCCACTTATGCTCTGTGACATCTCTGGAGGTTGTTTGCCTCGGCCAGGCTGGAAAGTGCCCGCTAGTACCTAGAGCTGGGCAGGAGAGGGCAGAGAGCACTTCCATCTGACAGCAGGTTGCAGATTGCCTCGGAAAGAGCCGTGTCCTTGAATGTGCAGCAAATCCTCTTTCTTTGCAAACCGCACTTAGTGTGCAGTGCAGGTACGCTCTCCCCTTGCCAAATGGAGTGGGAAAGCTTTTCGCTAAGCTAGAGATGACTAGAGAAGCAGAAGCGCGGCTCCGGAGCTATCCGGAGGAAAGTGCCGCTTCCCGGCGTCTTTCGGCTTGAAGCGGCGCTCCGGAGCGCTCCGCTGCCGCTTTACTGAGCTGGTGCGCGAATTAGCCGCTTCTTCGCCTCCGAGAAGCAGAGATCGCGGTTGCTTGGAAGAGGCGAAGAACGAAGCCGCAAAGAAGCGGGCTTGTGTGCGAAGCCTTCCGACTGCTGGAGGACGGTGGCTGCCGCTCTCCTGCCTCTTGAATTCACTCTCGGCAAGCGAATGGAAAGCGTTCCAGGACAACTTGCCTGGGTTTTGACTTGGTCCTGATGCGTCCCACCTTGGCAAGTCTTGCTCGTCGCCAGAGGCTCCGAGATGCACCGAAGACGGTGGCAGCTGCTGAAAAGAAGGGCAGCGGTGAGTTTGTCGACAAGCAAGAACATGGGCAGCTGCCTGTGCTTGGGAAGGAACAGCTGCCTGGTTTTGGCAATTGCCTTCACAGCGCCCAGAAGCCCGGTGCTCTGCTGCTTTGTTTTTCACAGTCAGTCAATTGCACACTAGTCAAGCTGAGCCAGGCTCTTCAGCTTTGCTGCTTTTGAGCATCTGTGCTCCACTTATGCTCTGTGACATCTCTGGAGGTTGTTTGCCTCGGCCAGGCTGGCAAGTGCCCGCTAGTACCTAGAGTTGGGCAAGAGAGGGCAGAGAGCACTTCCATCTGACAGCAGGTTGCAGATTGCCTCGGAAAGAGCCGTGTCCTTGGAATGTGCAGCAAATCCTCTTTCTTTGCAAACCGCGGTTAGTGTGCAGTGCAGGTACGCTCTCCCCTTGCCAAATGGAGTGGGAAAGCTTTTCGCTAAGCTAGAGATGACTAGAGAGCAGAAGCGCGGCTCCGGAGCTATCCGGAGGAAAGTGCCGCTTCCCGGCGTCTTTCGGCTTGAAGCGGCGCTCCGGAGCGCTCCGCTGCCGCTTTACTGAGCTGTGCGCGAATTAGCCGCTTCTTCGCCTCCGAGAAGCAGAGATGGCGGTTGCTTGGAAGAGGCGAAGAACGAAGCCGCAAAGAAGCGGGCTTGTGTGCGAAGCCTTCCGACTGCTGGAGGACGGTGGCTGCCGCTCTCCTGCCTCTTGAATTCACTTCTCGGCAAGCGAATGGAAAGCGTTCCAGGACAACTTGCCTGGGTTTTGACTTGGTCCTGATGCGTCCCACCTTGGCAAGTCTTGCTCGTCGCCAGAGGCTCCGAGATGCACCGAAGACGGTGGCAGCTGCTGAAAAGAAGGGCAGCGGTGAGTTTGTCGACAAGCAAGAACATGGGCAGCTGCCTGTGCTTGGGAAGGAACAGCTGCTGGTTTTGGCAATTGCCTTCACAGCGCCCAGAAGCCCGGTGCTCTGCTGCTTTGTTTTTCGCAGTCAGTCAATTGCACACTAGTCAAGCTGAGCCAGGCTCTTCAGCTTTGCTGCTTTTGAGCATCTGTGTCTCCACTTATGCTCTGTGACATCTCTGGAGGTTGTTTGCCTCGGCCAGGCTGAAAGTGCCCGCTAGTACCTAGAGTTGGGCAAGAGATGGGCAGAGAGCACTTCCATCTGACAGCAGGTTGCAGATTGCCTCGGAAAGAGCCGTTGTCCTTGGAATGTGGCAGCAAATCCTCTTTCTTTGCAAACCGCGGTTAGTGTGCAGTGCAGGTACGCTCTCCCCTTGCCAAATGGAGTGGGAAAGCTTTTCGCTAAGCTAGAGATGACTAGAGAAGCAGAAGCGCGGCTCCGGAGCTATCCGGAGGAAAGTGCCGTTTCCCCGGCGTCTTTCGGCTTGAAGCGGCGCTCCGGAGCGCTCCGCTGCCGCTTTACTGAGCTGTGCGCGAATTAGCCGCTTCTTCGCCTCCGAGAAGCAGAGATCGCGGTTGCTTAGAAGAGGCGAAGAACGAAGCCGCAAAGAAGCGGGCTTGTGTGTGAAGCCTTCCGACTGCCAGAGGACAGTGGCTGCCGCTCTCCTGCCTCTTGAATTCACTCTCGGCAAGCGAATGGAAAGCGTTCCAGGACCAACTTGCCTGGGTTTTGACTTGGTCCCTTATGCGTCCCACCTTGGCAAGTCTTGCTCGTCGCCAGAGGCTCCGAGATGCACCGAAGACGGTGGCAGCTGCTGAAAAGAAGGGCAGCGGTGAGGTTTGTCGACAAGCAAGAACATGGGCAGCTGCCTGTGCTTGGGAAGGAGCAGCTGCCCTGGTTTTGGCAATTGCCTTCACAGCGCCCAGAAGCCCGGTGCTCTGCTGCTTTGTTTTTCGCAGTCAGTCAATTGCACACTAGTGAAGCTGAGCCAGGCTCTCAGCTTTGCTGCTTTTGAGCATCTGTGCTCCACTTATGCTCTGTGACATCTCTCGAGTTGTTTGCCTCGGCCAGGGCTGGAAAGTGCCCGCTAGTACCTAGAGCTGGGCAGGAGAGGGCAGAGAGCACTTCCATCTGACAGCAGGTTGCAGATTGCCTCGGAAAGAAGCCGTGTCCTTGGAATGTGCAGCAAATCCTCTTTCTTTGCAAACCGCACTTAGTGTGCAGTGCAGGTACGCTCTCCCCTTGCCAAATGGAGTGGGAAAGCTTTTCGCTAAGCTAGAGATGACTAGAGAAGCAGAAGCGCGGCTCCGGAGCTATCCGGAGGAAAGTGCCGCTTCCCGGCGTCTTTCGGCTTGAAGCGGCGCTGCCGGAGCGCTCCGCTGCCGCTCTACTGAGCTGTGCGCGAATTAGCCGCTTCTTCGCCTCCGAGAAGCAGAGATCGCGGTTGCTTGGAAGAGGCGAAGAACGAAGCCGCAAAGAAGCGGGCTTGTGTGCGAAGCCTTCCGACTGCTGGAGGACGGTGGCTGCCGCTCTCCTGCCTCTTGAATTCACTCTCGGCAAGCGAATGGAAAGCGTTCCCAGGACAACTTGCCTGGGTTTTGACTTGGTCCTGATGCGTCCCACCTGGCAAGTCTTGCTCGTCGCCAGAGGCTCCGAGATGCACCGAAGACGGTGGCAGCTGCTGAAAAGAAGGGCAGCGGTTGAGTTTGTCGACAAGCAAGAACATGGGCAGCTGCCTGTGCTTGGGAAGGAACAGCTGCCTGGTTTTGGCAATTGCCTTCACAGCGCCCAGAAGCCCGGTGCTCTGCTGCTTTGTTTTTCGCAGTCAGTCAATTGCACACTAGTCAAGCTGAGCCAGGCTCTTCAGCTTTGCTGCTTTTGAGCATCTGTGCTCACTTATGCTCTGTGACATCTCTGGAGGTTGTTTGCCTCGGCCAGGCTGGAAAGTGCCCGCTAGTACCTAGAGCTGGGCAGGAGAGGGCAGAGAGCACTTCCATCTGACAGCAGGTTGCAGATTGCCTCGGAAAGAGCCGTGTCCTTGGAATGTGCAGCAAATCCTCTTTCTTTGCAAACCGCACTTAGTGTGCAGTGCAGGTACGCTCTCCCCTTGCCAAATGGAGTGGGAAAGCTTTTCGCTAAGCTAGAGATGACTAGAGAAGCAGAAGCGCGGCTCCGGAGCTATCCGGAGGAAAGTGCCGCTTCCCGGCGTCTTTCGGCTTGAGCGGCGCTCCGGAGCGCTCCGCTGCCGCTTTACTGAGCTGTGCGCGAATTAGCCGCTTCTTCGCCTCCGAGAAGCAGAGATGGCGGTTGCTTGGAAGAGGCGAAGAACGAAGCCGCAAAGAAGCGGGCTTGTGTGCGAAGCCTTCCGACTGCTGGAGGACGGTGGCTGCCCGCTCTCCTGCCTCTTGAATTCACTCTCGGCAAGCGAATGGAAAGCGTTCCAGGACAACTTGCCTGGGTTTTGACTTGGTCCTGATGCGTCCCACCTTGGCAAGTCTTGCTCGTCGCCAGAGGCTCCGAGATGCACCGAAGACGGTGGCAGCTGCTGAAAAGAGGGCAGCGGTGAGTTTGTCGACAAGCAAGAACATGGGCAGCTGCCTGTGCTTGGGAAGGAACAGCTGCCTGGTTTTGGCAATTGCCTTCACAGCGCCCAGAAGCCCGGTGCTCTGCTGCTTTGTTTTTCGCAGTCAGTCAATTGCACACTAGTCAAGCTGAGCCAGGCTCTTCAGCTTTGCTGCTTTTGAGCATCTGTGCTCCACTATGCTCTGTGACATCTCTCGAGGTTGTTTGCCTCGGCCAGGCTGGAAAGTGCCCGCTAGTACCTAGAGTTGGGCAAGAGAGGGCAGAGAGCACTTCCATCTGACAGCAGGTGCAGATTGCCTCGGAAAGAGCCGTGTCCTTGGAATGTGCAGCAAATCCTCTTTCTTTGCAAACCGCGGTTAGTGTGCAGTGCAGGTACGCTCTCCCCTTGCCAAATGGAGTGGGAAAGCTTTTCGCTAAGCTAGAGATGACTAGAGAAGCAGAAGCGCGGCTCCGGAGCTATCGGAGGAAAGTGCCGTTTCCCGGCGTCTTTCGGCTTGAAGCGGCGCTCCGGAGCGCTCCGCTGCCGCTTTACTGAGCTGTGCGCGAATTAGCCGCTTCTTCGCCTCCGAGAAGCAGAGATCGCGGTTGCTTAGAAGAGGCGAAGAACGAAGCCGCAAAGAAGCGGGCTTGTGTGTGAAGCCTTCCGACTGCCAGAGGACAGTGGCTGCCGCTCTCCTGCCTCTTGAATTCACTCTCGGCAAGCGAATGGAAAGCGTTCCAGGACAACTTGCCTGGGTTTTGACTTGGTCCTTATGCGTCCCACCTTGGCAAGTCTTTGCTCGTCGCCAGAGGCTCCGAGATGCACCGAAGACGGTGGCAGCTGCTGAAAAGAAGGGCAGCGGTGAGTTTGTCGACAAGCAAGAACATGGGCAGCTGCCTGTGCTTGGGAAGGGAGCAGCTGCCTGGTTTTGGCAATTGCCTTCACAGCGCCCAGAAGCCCGGTGCTCTGCTGCTTTGTTTTTCGCAGTCAGTCAATTGCACACTAGTGAAGCTGAGCCAGGCTCTTCAGCTTTGCTGCTTTTGAGCATCTGTGCTCCACTTATGCTCTGTGACATCTCTCGAGGTTGTTTGCCTCGGCCAGGCTGGAAGTGCCCGCTAGTACCTAGAGCTGGGCAGGAGAGGCAGAGAGCACTTCCATCTGACAGCAGGTTGCAGATTGCCTCGGAAAGAGCCGTGTCCTTGGAATGTGCAGCAAATCCTCTTTCTTTGCAAACCGCACTTAGTGTGCAGTGCAGGTACGCTCTCCCCTTGCCAAATGGAGTGGGAAAGCTTTTCGCTAAGCTAGAGATGACTAGAGAAGCAGAAGCGCGGCTCCGGAGCTATCCGGAGGAAAGTGCCGCTTCCCGGCGTCTTTCGGCTTGAAGCGGCGCTCCGGAGCGCTCCGCTGCCGCTTTACTGAGCTGTGCGCGAATTAGCCGCTTCTTCGCCTCCGAGAAGCAGAGATCGCGGTTTGCTTGGAAGAGGCGAAGAACGAAGCCGCAAAGAAGCGGGCTTGTGTGCGAAGCCTTCCGACTGCTGGAGGACGGTGGCTGCCGCTCTCCTGCCTCTTGAATTCACTCTCGGCAAGCGAATGGAAAGCGTTCCAGGACAACTTGCCTGGGTTTTGACTTGGTCCTGATGCGTCCCACCTTGGCAAGTCTTGCTCGTCGCCAGAGGCTCCGAGATGCACGAAGACGGTGGCAGCTGCTGAAAAGAAGGGCAGCGGTGAGTTTGTCGACAAGCAAGAACATGGGCAGCTGCCTGTGCTTGGGAAGGAACAGCTGCCTGGTTTTGGCAATTGCCTTCACAGCGCCCAGAAGCCCGGTGCTCTGCTGCTTTGTTTTTCACAGTCAGTCAATTGCACACTAGTCAAGCTGAGCCAGGCTCTTCAGCTCTTGCTGCTTTTGAGCATCTGTGCTCCACTTAGGCTCTGTGACATCTCTGGAGGTTGTTTGCCTCGGCAGGCTGGCAAGTGCCCGCTAGTACTAGAGTTGGGCAAGGAGAGGGGCAGAGAGCACTTCCATCTGACAGCAGGTTGCAGATTGCCTCGGAAAGAGCCGTGTCCTTGAATGTGCAGCAAATCCTCTTTCTTTGCAAACCGCGGTTAGTGTGCAGTGCAGGTACGCTCTCCCCTTTGCCAAATGGAGTGGGAAAGCTTTTCGCTAAGCTAGAGATGACTAGAGAAGCAGAAGCGCGGCTCCGGAGCTATCCGGAGGAAAGTGCCGCTTCCCGGCGTCTTTCGGCTTGAAGCGGCGCTCCGGAGCGCTCCGCTGCCGCTTTACTGAGCTGTGCGCGAATTAGCCGCTTCTTCGCCTCCGAGAAGCAGAGATGGCAGTTGCTGGAAGAGGCGAAGAACGAAGCCGCAAAGAAGCGGGCTTGTGTGCGAAGCCTTCCGACTGCTGGAGGACGGTGGCAGCCGCTCTCCTGCCTCTTGAATTCACTCTCGGCAAGCGAATGGAAAGCGTTCCAGGACAACTTGCCTGGGTTTTGACTTGGTCCTGATGCGTCCCACCTTGGCAAGTCTTGCTCGTCGCCAGAGGCTCCGAGATGCACCGAAGACGGTGGCAGCTGCTGAAAAGATGGCAGCGGTGAGTTTGTCGACAAGCAAGAACATGGGCAGCTGCCTTGCTTGGGAAGGAACAGCTGCCAGGTTTTGGCAATTGCCTTCACAGCGCCCAGAAGCCCGGTGCTCTGCTGCTTTGTTTTTCGCAGTCAGTCAATTGCACACTAGTCAAGCTGAGCCAGGCTCTTCAGCTTTGCTGCTTTTGAGCATCTGTGCTCCACTTATGCTCTGTGACATCTCTGGAGGTTGTTTGCCTCGGCCAGGCTGGAAAGTGCCGGCTAGTACCTAGAGTTGGGCAAGAGAGGGCAGGAGAGCACTTCCATCTGACAGCAGGTTGCAGATTTGCCTCGGAAAGAGCCGTGTCCTTGGAATGTGCAGCAAATCCTCTTTCTTTGCAAACCGCGGTTAGTGTGCAGTGCAGGTACGCTCTCCCCTTGCCAAATGGAGTGGGAAAGCTTTTCGCTAAGCTAGAGATGACTAGAGAAGCAGAGAAGCGCGGCTCCGGAGCTATCCGGAGGAAAGTGCCGTTTCCCGGCGTCTTTTCGGCTTGAAGCGGCGCTCCGGAGCGCTCCGCTGCCGCTTTACTGAGCTGTGTGCGAATTAGCCGCTTCTTCGCCTCCGAGAAGCAGAGATCGCGGTTGCTTAGAAGAGGCGAAGAACGAAGCCGCAAAGAAGCGGGCTTGTGTGTGAAGCCTTCCGACTGCCAGAGGACAGTGGCTGCCGCTCTCCTGCCTCTTGAATTCACTCTCGGCAAGCGAATGGAAAGCGTTCCAGGACAACTTGCCTGGGTTTTGACTTGGTCCTTATGCGTCCCACCTTGGCAAGTCTTGCTCGTCGCCAGAGGCTCCGAGATGCACCGAAGACGGTGGCAGCTGCTGAAAAGAAGGGCAGCGGTGAGTTTGTCGACAAGCAAGAACATGGGCAGCTGCCTGTGCTTGGGAAGGAGCAGCTGCCTGGTTTTGGCAATTGCCTTCACAGCGCCCAGAAGCCCGGTGCTCTGCTGCTTGTTTTTCGCAGTCAGTCAATTGCACACTAGTGAAGCTGAGCCAGGCTCTTCAGCTTTGCTGCTTTTGAGCATCTGTGCTCCACTTATGCTCTGTGACATCTCTCGAGGTTGTTTGCCTCGGCCAGGCTGGAAAGTGCCCGCTAGTACCTAGAGCTGGGCAGGAGAGGGCAGAGAGCACTTCCATCTGACAGCAGGTTGCAGATTGCCTCGGAAAGAGCCGTGTCCTTGGAATGTGCAGCAAATCCTCTTTCTTTTGCAAACCGCACTTAGTGTGCAGTGCAGGTACGCTCTCCCCTTGCCAATGGAGTGGAAAGCTTTTCGCTAAGCTAGAGATGACTAGAGAAGCAGAAGCGCGGCTCCGGAGCTATCCGGAGGAAAGTGCCGCTTCCCGGCGTCTTTCGGCTTGAAGCGGCGCTCCGGAGCGCTCCGCTGCCGCTTTACTGAGCTGTGCGCGAATTAGCCGCTTCTTCGCCTCCGAGAAGCAGAGATCGCGGTTGCTTGGAAGAGGCGAAGAACGAAGCCGCAAAGAAGCGGGCTTGTGTGCGAAGCCATCCGACTGCTGGAGGACGGTGGCTGCCGCTCTCCTGCCTCTTGAATTCACTCTCGGCAAGCGAATGGAAAGCGTTCCAGGACAACTTGCCTGGGTTTGACTTGGTCCTGATGCGTCCCACCTTGGCAAGTCTTGCTCGTCGCCAGAGGCTCCGAGATGCACCGAAGACGGTGGCAGCTGCTGAAAAGAAGGGCAGCGGTGAGTTTGTCGACAAGCAAGAACATGGGCAGCTGCCTGTGCTTGGGAAGGAACAGCTGCCTGGTTTTGGCAATTGCCTTCACAGCGCCCAGAAGCCCGGTGCTCTGCTGCTTTGTTTTTCACAGTCAGTCAATTGCACACTAGTCAAGCTGAGCCAGGCTCTTCAGCTTTGCTGCTTTTGAGCATCTGTGCTCCACTTATGCTCTGTGACATCTCTGGAGGTTGTTTGCCTCGGCCAGGCTGGAAAGTGCCCGCTAGTACCTAGAGTTGGGCAAGAGAGGGCAGAGAGCACTTCATCTGACAGCAGGTTGCAGATTGCCTCGGAAAGAGCGTGTCCCTTGGAATGTGCAGCAAATCCTCTTTCTTTGCAAACCGCGGTTAGTGTGCAGTGCAGGTACGCTCTCCCCTTGCCAATGGAGTGGGAAAGCTTTTCGCTAAGCTAGAGATGACTAGAGAAGCAGAAGCGCGGCTCCGGAGCTATCCGGAGGAAAGTGCCGTTTCCCGGCGTCTTTCGGCTTGAAGCGGCGCTCCGGAGCGCTCCGCTGCCGCTTTACTGAGCTGTGCGCGAATTAGCCGCTTCTTCGCCTCCGAGAAGCAGAGATCGCGGTTGCTTAGAGAGGCGAGAACGAAGCCGCAAAGAAGCGGGCTTGTGTGTGAAGCCTTCCGACTGCCAGAGGACAGTGGCTGCCGCTCTCCTGCCTCTTGAATTCACTCTCGGCAAGCGAATGGAAAGCGTTCCAGGACAACTTGCCCTGGGTTTTGACTTGGTCCTGATGCCTCCCACCTGGCAAGTTTTGCTCGTCGCCAGAGGCTCCGAGATGCACCGAAGACGGTGGCAGCTGCTGAAAAGAAGGGCAGCGGTGAGTTTGTCGACAAGCAAGAACATGGGCAGCTGCCTGTGCTTGGGAAGGAACAGCTGCCTGGTTTTGGCAATTGCCTTCACAGCGCCCAGAAGCCCGGTGCTCTGCTGCTTTTGTTTTTCGCAGTCAGTCAATTGCACACTAGTGAAGCTGAGCCAGGCTCTTCAGCTTTGCTGCTTTTGAGCATCTGTGCTCCACTTATGCTCTGTGACATCTCTGGAGGTTGTTTGCCTCGGCCAGGCTGGAAAGTGCCCGCTAGTACCTAGAGCTGGGCAGGAGAGGGCAGAGAGCACTTCCATCTGACAGCAGGTTGCAGATTGCCTCAGAAACAGCCGTGTCCTTGGAATGTGCAGCAAATCCTCTTTCTTTGCAAACCGCGGTTAGTGTGCAGTGCAGGTACGCTCTCCCCTTGCCAAATGGAGTGGGAAAGCTTTTCGCTAAGCTAGAGATGACTAGAGAAGCAGAAGCGCGGCTCCGGAGCTATCCGGAGGAAAGTGCCGTTTCCCGGGGTCTTTCGGCTTGAAGCGGCGCTCCGGAGCGCTCCGCTGCCACTTTACTGAACTGTGTGCGAATTAGCCGCTTCTTCGCCTCCGAGAAGCAGAGATCGCGGTTGCTTAAAAGAGGCGAAGAACGAAGCCTCAAAGAAGCGGGCTTGTGTGTGAAGCCTTCCGACTGCCAGAGGACAGTGGCTGCCGCTCTCCTGCCTGTTGAATTCACTCTCGGCAAGCGAATGGAAAGCGTTCCAGGACAACTTGCCTGGGTTTTTACTTGGTCCTTATGTGTCCCACCTTGGCAAGTCTTGCTCGTCGCCAGAGGCTCCGAGATGCACCGAAGACGGTGGCAGCTGCTGAAAAGAAGGGCAGCGGTGAGTTTGTCGACAAGCAAGAACATGGGCAGCTGCCTGTGCTTGGGAAGGAGCAGCTGCCTGGTTTTGGCAATTGCCTTCACAGCGCCCAGAAGCCCGGTGCTCTGCTGCTTTGTTTTTCGCAGTCAGTCAATTGCACACTAGTGAAGCTGAGCCAGGCTCTTCAGCTTTGCTGCTTTTGAGCATCTGTGCTCCACTTAGGCTCTGTGACATCTCTGGAGGTTGTTTGCCTCGGCCAGGCTGGAAAGTGCCCGCTAGTACCTAGAGCTGGGCAGGAGAGGGCAGAGAGCACTTCCATCTGACAGCAGGTTGCAGATTGCCTCGGAAAGAGCCGTGTCCTTGCAATGTGCAGCAAATCCTCTTTCTTTGCAAACCGCGGTTAGTGTGCAGTGCAGGTACGCTCTCCCCTTGCCAAATGGAGTGGGAAAGCTTTTCGCTAAGCTAGAGATGACTAGAGAAGCAGAAGCGCGGCTCCGGAGCTATCCGGAAGAAAGTGCCGTTTTCCCGGCGTCTTTCGGCTTGAAGCGGCGCTCCGGAGCGCTTTGCTGCCGCTTTACTGAGCTGTGCGCGAATTAGCCGCTTCTTCGCCGCCGAGAAGCAGAGATCGCGGTTGCTTGGAAGAGGCGAAGAACGAAGCCGCAAAGAAGCGGGCTTGTGTGTGAAGCCTTCCGACTGCTGGAGGACGGTGGCTGCCGCTCTCCTGCCTCTTGAATTCACTCTCGGCAAGCGAATGGAAAGCGTTCCAGGACAACTTGCCTGGGTTTTGACTTGGTCCTTATGCGTCCCACCTTGGCAAGTCTTGGTCGTCGCCAGAGGCTCCGAGATGCACCGAAGACGGTGGCAGCTGCTGAAAAGAAGGGCAGCGGTGAGTTTGTCGACAAGCAAGAACATAGGCAGCTGCCTGTGCTTGGGAAGGAGCAGCTGCCTGGTTTTGGCAATTGCCTTCACAGCGCCCAGAAGCCCGGTGCTCTGCTGCTTTGTTTTTCGCAGTCAGTCAATTGCACACTAGTGAAGCTGAGCCAGGCTCTTCAGCTTTGCTGCTTTTGAGCATCTGTGCTCCACTTATGCTCTGTGACATCTCTCGAGGTTGTTTGCCTCGGCCAGGCTGGAAAGTGCCCGCTAGTACCTAGAGCTGGGCAGGAGAGGGCAGAGAGCACTTCCATCTGACAGCAGGTTGCAGATTGCCTCGGAAAGAGCCGTGTCCTTGGAATGTGCAGCAAATCCTCTTTCTTTGCAAACCGCACTTAGTGTGCAGTGCAGGTACGCTCTCCCCTTGCCAAATGGAGTGGGAAAGCTTTTCGCTAAGCTAGAGATGACTAGAGAAGCAGAAGCGCGGCTCCGGAGCTATCCGGAGGAAAGTGCCGCTTCCCGGCGTCTTTCGGCTTGAAGCGGCGCTCCGGAGCGCTCCGCTGCCGCTTTACTGAGCTGTGCGCGAATTAGCCGCTTCTTCGCCTCCGAGAAGCAGAGATCGCGGTTGCTTGGAAGAGGCGAAGAACGAAGCCGCAAAGAAGCGGGCTTGTGTGCGAAGCCTTCCGACTGCTGGAGGACGGTGGCTGCCGCTCTCCTGCCTCTTGAATTCACTCTCGGCAAGCGAATGGAAAGCGTTCCAGGACAACTTGCCTGGGTTTTGACTTGGTCCTGATGCGTCCCACCTTGGCAAGTCTTGCTCGTCGCCAGAGGCTCCGAGATGCACCGAAGACGGTGGCAGCTGCTGAAAAGAAGGGCAGCGGTGAGTTTGTCGACAAGCAAGAACATGGGCAGCTGCCTGTGCTTGGGAAGGAGCAGCTGCCTGGTTTTGGCAATTGCCTTCACAGCGCCCAGAAGCCCGGTGCTCTGCTGCTTTGTTTTTCGCAGTCAGTCAATTGCACACTAGTGAAGCTGAGCCAGGCTCTTCAGCTTTGCTGCTTTTGAGCATCTGTGCTCCACTTATGCTCTGTGACATCTCTGGAGGTTGTTTGCCTCGGCCAGGCTGGCAAGTGCCCGCTAGTACCTAGAGTTGGGCAAGAGAGGGCAGAGAGCACTTCCATCTGACAGCAGGTTGCAGATTGCCTCGGAAAGAGCCGTGTCCTTGGAATGTGCAGCAAATCCTCTTTCTTTGCAAACCGCGGTTAGTGTGCAGTGCAGGTACGCTCTCCCCTTGCCAAATGGAGTGGGAAAGCTTTTCGCTAAGCTAGAGATGACTAGAGAAGCAGAAGCGCGGCTCCGGAGCTATCCGGAGGAAAGTGCCGCTTCCCGGCGTCTTTCGGCTTGAAGCGGCGCTCCGGAGCGCTCCGCTGCCGCTTTACTGAGCTGTGCGCGAATTAGCCGCTTCTTCGCCTCCGAGAAGCAGAGATCGCGGTTGCTTGGAAGAGGCGAAGAACGAAGCCGCAAAGAAGCGGGCTTGTGTGCGAAGCCTTCCGACTGCTGGAGGACGGTGGCTGCCGCTCTCCTGCCTCTTGAATTCACTCTCGGCAAGCGAATGGAAAGCGTTCCAGGACAACTTGCCTGGGTTTTGACTTGGTCCTGATGCGTCCCACCTTGGCAAGTCTTGCTCGTCGCCAGAGGCTCCGAGATGCACCGAAGACGGTGGCAGCTGCTGAAAAGAAGGGCAGCGGTGAGTTTGTCGACAAGCAAGAACATGGGCAGCTGCCTGTGCTTGGGAAGGAACAGCTGCCTGGTTTTGGCAATTGCCTTCACAGCGCCCAGAAGCCCGGTGCTCTGCTGCTTTGTTTTTCGCAGTCAGTCAATTGCACACTAGTCAAGCTGAGCCAGGCTCTTCAGCTTTGCTGCTTTTGAGCATCTGTGCTCCACTTATGCTCTGTGACATCTCTGGAGGTTGTTTGCCTCGGCCAGGCTGGAAAGTGCCCGCTAGTACCTAGAGTTGGGGCAAGAGAGGGCAGAGGAGCACTTCCATCTGACAGCAGGTTGCAGATTGCCTCGGAAAGAGCCGTGTCCTTGGAATGTGCAGCAAATCCCTCTTTCTTTGCAAACCGCGGTTAGTGTGCAGTGCAGGTACGCTCTCCCCTTGCCAAATGGAGTGGGAAAGCTTTTCGCTAAGCTAGAGATGACTAGAGAAGCAGAAGCGCGGCTCCGGAGCTATCCGGAGGAAAGTGCCGTTTCCCGGCGTCTTTCGGCTTGAAGCGGCGCTCCGGAGCGCTCCGCTGCCGCTTTACTGAGCTGTGCGCGAATTAGCCGCTTCTTCGCCTCCGAGAAGCAGAGATCGCGGTTGCTTAGAAGAGGCGAAGAACGAAGCCGCAAAGAAGCGGGCTTGTGTGCGAAGCCTTCCGACTGCTGGAGGACGGTGGCTGCCGCTCTCCTGCCTCTTGAATTCACTCTCGGCAAGCGAATGGAAAGCGTTCCAGGACAACTTGCCTGGGTTTTGACTTGGTCCTGATGCGTCCCACCTTGGCAAGTCTTGCTCGTCGCCAGAGGCTCCGAGATGCACCGAAGACGGTGGCAGCTGCTGAAAAGAAGGGCAGCGGTGAGTTTGTCGACAAGCAAGAACATGGGCAGCTGCCTGTGCTTGGGAAGGAACAGCTGCCTGGTTTTGGCAATTGCCTTCACAGCGCCCAGAAGCCCGGTGCTCTGCTGCTTTGTTTTTCACAGTCAGTCAATTGCACACTAGTGAAGCTGAGCCAGGCTCTTCAGCTTTGCTGCTTTTGAGCATCTGTGCTCCACTTATGCTCTGTGACATCTCTGGAGGTTGTTTGCCTCGGCCAGGCTGGCAAGTGCCCGCTAGTACCTAGAGTTGGGCAAGAGAGGGCAGAGAGCACTTCCATCTGACAGCAGGTTGCAGATTGCCTCGGAAAGAGCCGTGTCCTTGGAATGTGCAGCAAATCCTCTTTCTTTGCAAACCGCGGTTAGTGTGCAGTGCAGGTACGCTCTCCCCTTGCCAAATGGAGTGGGAAAGCTTTTCGCTAAGCTAGAGATGACTAGAGAAGCAGAAGCGCGGCTCCGGAGCTATCCGGAGGAAAGTGCCGCTTCCCGGCGTCTTTCGGCTTGAAGCGGCGCTCCGGAGCGCTCCGCTGCCGCTTTACTGAGCTGTGCGCGAATTAGCCGCTTCTTCGCCTCCGAGAAGCAGAGATCGCGGTTGCTTGGAAGAGGCGAAGAACGAAGCCGCAAAGAAGCGGGCTTGTGTGCGAAGCCTTCCGACTGCTGGAGGACGGTGGCTGCCGCTCTCCTGCCTCTTGAATTCACTCTCGGCAAGCGAATGGAAAGCGTTCCAGGACAACTTGCCTGGGTTTTGACTTGGTCCTGATGCGTCCCACCTTGGCAAGTCTTGCTCGTCGCCAGAGGCTCCGAGATGCACCGAAGACGGTGGCAGCTGCTGAAAAGAAGGGCAGCGGTGAGTTTGTCGACAAGCAAGAACATAGGCAGCTGCCTGTGCTTGGGAAGGAACAGCTGCCTGGTTTTGGCAATTGCCTTCACAGCGCCCAGAAGCCCGGTGCTCTGCTGCTTTGTTTTTCACAGTCAGTCAATTGCACACTAGTCAAGCTGAGCCAGGCTCTTCAGCTTTGCTGCTTTTGAGCATCTGTGCTCCACTTATGCTCTGTGACATCTCTGGAGGTTGTTTGCCTCGGCCAGGCTGGAAAGTGCCCGCTAGTACCTAGAGTTGGGCAAGAGAGGGCAGAGAGCACTTCCATCTGACAGCAGGTTGCAGATTGCCTCGGAAAGAGCCGTGTCCTTGGAATGTGCAGCAAATCCTCTTTCTTTGCAAACCGCGGTTAGTGTGCAGTGCAGGTACGCTCTCCCCTTGCCAAATGGAGTGGGAAAGCTTTTCGCTAAGCTAGAGATGACTAGAGAAGCAGAAGCGCGGCTCCGGAGCTATCCGGAGGAAAGTGCCGTTTCCCGGCGTCTTTCGGCTTGAAGCGGCGCTCCGGAGCGCTCCGCTGCCGCTTTACTGAGCTGTGCGCGAATTAGCCGCTTCTTCGCCTCCGAGAAGCAGAGATCGCGGTTGCTTAGAAGAGGCGAAGAACGAAGCCGCAAAGAAGCGGGCTTGTGTGTGAAGCCTTCCGACTGCCAGAGGACAGTGGCTGCCGCTCTCCTGCCTCTTGAATTCACTCTCGGCAAGCGAATGGAAAGCGTTCCAGGACAACTTGCCTGGGTTTTGACTTGGTCCTGATGCCTCCCACCTTGGCAAGTTTTGCTCGTCGCCAGAGGCTCCGAGATGCACCGAAGACGGTGGCAGCTGCTGAAAAGAAGGGCAGCGGTGAGTTTGTCGACAAGCAAGAACATGGGCAGCTGCCTGTGCTTGGGAAGGAACAGCTGCCTGGTTTTGGCAATTGCCTTCACAGCGCCCAGAAGCCCGGTGCTCTGCTGCTTTGTTTTTCGCAGTCAGTCAATTGCACACTAGTGAAGCTGAGCCAGGCTCTTCAGCTTTGCTGCTTTTGAGCATCTGTGCTCCACTTATGCTCTGTGACATCTCTGGAGGTTGTTTGCCTCGGCCAGGCTGGAAAGTGCCCGCTAGTACCTAGAGCTGGGCAGGAGAGGGCAGAGAGCACTTCCATCTGACAGCAGGTTGCAGATTGCCTCAGAAACAGCCGTGTCCTTGGAATGTGCAGCAAATCCTCTTTCTTTGCAAACCGCGGTTAGTGTGCAGTGCAGGTACACTCTCCCCTTGCCAAATGGAGTGGGAAAGCTTTTCGCTAAGCTAGAGATGACTAGAGAAGCAGAAGCGCGGCTCCGGAGCTATCCGGAGGAAAGTGCCGTTTCCCGGGGTCTTTCGGCTTGAAGCGGCGCTCCGGAGCGCTCCGCTGCCACTTTACTGAACTGTGTGCGAATTAGCCGCTTCTTCGCCTCCGAGAAGCAGAGATCGCGGTTGCTTAAAAGAGGCGAAGAACGAAGCCTCAAAGAAGCGGGCTTGTGTGTGAAGCCTTCCGACTGCCAGAGGACAGTGGCTGCCGCTCTCCTGCCTGTTGAATTCACTCTCGGCAAGCGAATGGAAAGCGTTCCAGGACAACTTGCCTGGGTTTTGACTTGGTCCTGATGTGTCCCACCTTGGCAAGTCTTGCTCGTCGCCAGAGGCTCCGAGATGCACCGAAGACGGTGGCAGCTGCTGAAAAGAAGGGCAGCGGTGAGTTTGTCGACAAGCAAGAACATGGGCAGCTGCCTGTGCTTGGGAAGGAGCAGCTGCCTGGTTTTGGCAATTGCCTTCACAGCGCCCAGAAGCCCGGTGCTCTGCTGCTTTGTTTTTCGCAGTCAGTCAATTGCACACTAGTGAAGCTGAGCCAGGCTCTTCAGCTTTGCTGCTTTTGAGCATCTGTGCTCCACTTAGGCTCTGTGACATCTCTGGAGGTTGTTTGCCTCGGCCAGGCTGGAAAGTGCCCGCTAGTACCTAGAGCTGGGCAGGAGAGGGCAGAGAGCACTTCCATCTGACAGCAGGTTGCAGATTGCCTCGGAAAGAGCCGTGTCCTTGCAATGTGCAGCAAATCCTCTTTCTTTGCAAACCGCGGTTAGTGTGCAGTGCAGGTACGCTCTCCCCTTGCCAAATGGAGTGGGAAAGCTTTTCGCTAAGCTAGAGATGACTAGAGAAGCAGAAGCGCGGCTCCGGAGCTATCCGGAAGAAAGTGCCGTTTCCCGGCGTCTTTCGGCTTGAAGCGGCGCTCCGGAGCGCTTTGCTGCCGCTTTACTGAGCTGTGCGCGAATTAGCCGCTTCTTCGCCGCCGAGAAGCAGAGATCGCGGTTGCTTGGAAGAGGCGAAGAACGAAGCCGCAAAGAAGCGGGCTTGTGTGTGAAGCCTTCCGACTGCTGGAGGACGGTGGCTGCCGCTCTCCTGCCTCTTGAATTCACTCTCGGCAAGCGAATGGAAAGCGTTCCAGGACAACTTGCCTGGGTTTTGACTTGGTCCTTATGCGTCCCACCTTGGCAAGTCTTGCTCGTCGCCAGAGGCTCCGAGATGCACCGAAGACGGTGGCAGCTGCTGAAAAGAAGGGCAGCGGTGAGTTTGTCGACAAGCAAGAACATAGGCAGCTGCCTGTGCTTGGGAAGGAGCAGCTGCCTGGTTTTGGCAATTGCCTTCACAGCGCCCAGAAGCCCGGTGCTCTGCTGCTTTGTTTTTCGCAGTCAGTCAATTGCACACTAGTGAAGCTGAGCCAGGCTCTTCAGCTTTGCTGCTTTTGAGCATCTGTGCTCCACTTATGCTCTGTGACATCTCTCGAGGTTGTTTGCCTCGCCCAGGCTGGAAAGTGCCCGCTAGTACCTAGAGCTGGGCAGGAGAGGGCAGAGAGCACTTCCATCTGACAGCAGGTTGCAGATTGCCTCGGAAAGAGCCGTGTCCTTGGAATGTGCAGCAAATCCTCTTTCTTTGCAAACCGCACTTAGTGTGCAGTGCAGGTACGCTCTCCCCTTGCCAAATGGAGTGGGAAAGCTTTTCGCTAAGCTAGAGATGACTAGAGAAGCAGAAGCGCGGCTCCGGAGCTATCCGGAGGAAAGTGCCGCTTCCCGGCGTCTTTCGGCTTGAAGCGGCGCTCCGGAGCGCTCCGCTGCCGCTTTACTGAGCTGTGCGCGAATTAGCCGCTTCTTCGCCTCCGAGAAGCAGAGATCGCGGTTGCTTGGAAGAGGCGAAGAACGAAGCCGCAAAGAAGCGGGCTTGTGTGCGAAGCCTTCCGACTGCTGGAGGACGGTGGCTGCCGCTCTCCTGCCTCTTGAATTCACTCTCGGCAAGCGAATGGAAAGCGTTCCAGGACAACTTGCCTGGGTTTTGACTTGGTCCTGATGCGTCCCACCTTGGCAAGTCTTGCTCGTCGCCAGAGGCTCCGAGATGCACCGAAGACGGTGGCAGCTGCTGAAAAGAAGGGCAGCGGTGAGTTTGTCGACAAGCAAGAACATGGGCAGCTGCCTGTGCTTGGGAAGGAGCAGCTGCCTGGTTTTGGCAATTGCCTTCACAGCGCCCAGAAGCCCGGTGCTCTGCTGCTTTGTTTTTCACAGTCAGTCAATTGCACACTAGTGAAGCTGAGCCAGGCTCTTCAGCTTTGCTGCTTTTGAGCATCTGTGCTCCACTTATGCTCTGTGACATCTCTGGAGGTTGTTTGCCTCGGCCAGGCTGGCAAGTGCCCGCTAGTACCTAGAGTTGGGCAAGAGAGGGCAGAGAGCACTTCCATCTGACAGCAGGTTGCAGATTGCCTCGGAAAGAGCCGTGTCCTTGGAATGTGCAGCAAATCCTCTTTCTTTGCAAACCGCGGTTAGTGTGCAGTGCAGGTACGCTCTCCCCTTGCCAAATGGAGTGGGAAAGCTTTTCGCTAAGCTAGAGATGACTAGAGAAGCAGAAGCGCGGCTCCGGAGCTATCCGGAGGAAAGTGCCGCTTCCCGGCGTCTTTCGGCTTGAAGCGGCGCTCCGGAGCGCTCCGCTGCCGCTTTACTGAGCTGTGCGCGAATTAGCCGCTTCTTCGCCTCCGAGAAGCAGAGATCGCGGTTGCTTGGAAGAGGCGAAGAACGAAGCCGCAAAGAAGCGGGCTTGTGTGCGAAGCCTTCCGACTGCTGGAGGACGGTGGCTGCCGCTCTCCTGCCTCTTGAATTCACTCTCGGCAAGCGAATGGAAAGCGTTCCAGGACAACTTGCCTGGGTTTTGACTTGGTCCTGATGCGTCCCACCTTGGCAAGTCTTGCTCGTCGCCAGAGGCTCCGAGATGCACCGAAGACGGTGGCAGCTGCTGAAAAGAAGGGCAGCGGTGAGTTTGTCGACAAGCAAGAACATAGGCAGCTGCCTGTGCTTGGGAAGGAACAGCTGCCTGGTTTTGGCAATTGCCTTCACAGCGCCCAGAAGCCCGGTGCTCTGCTGCTTTGTTTTTCACAGTCAGTCAATTGCACACTAGTGAAGCTGAGCCAGGCTCTTCAGCTTTGCTGCTTTTGAGCATCTGTGCTCCACTTATGCTCTGTGACATCTCTGGAGGTTGTTTGCCTCGGCCAGGCTGGAAAGTGCCCGCTAGTACCTAGAGTTGGGCAAGAGAGGGCAGAGAGCACTTCCATCTGACAGCAGGTTGCAGATTGCCTCGGAAAGAGCCGTGTCCTTGGAATGTGCAGCAAATCCTCTTTCTTTGCAAACCGCGGTTAGTGTGCAGTGCAGGTACGCTCTCCCCTTGCCAAATGGAGTGGGAAAGCTTTTCGCTAAGCTAGAGATGACTAGAGAAGCAGAAGCGCGGCTCCGGAGCTATCCGGAGGAAAGTGCCGTTTCCCGGCGTCTTTCGGCTTGAAGCGGCGCTCCGGAGCGCTCCGCTGCCGCTTTACTGAGCTGTGCGCGAATTAGCCGCTTGTTCGCCTCCGAGAAGCAGAGATCGCGGTTGCTTGGAAGAGGCGAAGAACGAAGCCGCAAAGAAGCGGGCTTGTGTGCGAAGCCTTCCGACTGCTGGAGGACGGTGGCTGCCGCTCTCCTGCCTCTTGAATTCACTCTCGGCAAGCGAATGGAAAGCGTTCCAGGACAACTTGCCTGGGTTTTGACTTGGTCCTTATGCGTCCCACCTTGGCAAGTCTTGCTCGTCGCCAGAGGCTCCGAGATGCACCGAAGACGGTGGCAGCTGCTGAAAAGAAGGGCAGCGGTGAGTTTGTCGACAAGCAAGAACATGGGCAGCTGCCTGTGCTTGGGAAGGAACAGCTGCCTGGTTTTGGCAATTGCCTTCACAGCGCCCAGAAGCCCGGTGCTCTGCTGCTTTGTTTTTCACAGTCAGTCAATTGCACACTAGTGAAGCTGAGCCAGGCTCTTCAGCTTTGCTGCTTTTGAGCATCTGTGCTCCACTTATGCTCTGTGACATCTCTGGAGGTTGTTTGCCTCGGCCAGGCTGGCAAGTGCCCGCTAGTACCTAGAGTTGGGCAAGAGAGGGCAGAGAGCACTTCCATCTGACAGCAGGTTGCAGATTGCCTCGGAAAGAGCCGTGTCCTTGGAATGTGCAGCAAATCCTCTTTCTTTGCAAACCGCGGTTAGTGTGCAGTGCAGGTACGCTCTCCCCTTGCCAAATGGAGTGGGAAAGCTTTTCGCTAAGCTAGAGATGACTAGAGAAGCAGAAGCGCGGCTCCGGAGCTATCCGGAGGAAAGTGCCGCTTCCCGGCGTCTTTCGGCTTGAAGCGGCGCTCCGGAGCGCTCCGCTGCCGCTCTACTGAGCTGTGCGCGAATTAGCCGCTTCTTCGCCTCCGAGAAGCAGAGATCGCGGTTGCTTGGAAGAGGCGAAGAACGAAGCCGCAAAGAAGCGGGCTTGTGTGCGAAGCCTTCCGACTGCTGGAGGACGGTGGCTGCCGCTCTCCTGCCTCTTGAATTCACTCTCGGCAAGCGAATGGAAAGCGTTCCAGGACAACTTGCCTGGGTTTTGACTTGGTCCTGATGCGTCCCACCTTGGCAAGTCTTGCTCGTCGCCAGAGGCTCCGAGATGCACCGAAGACGGTGGCAGCTGCTGAAAAGAAGGGCAGCGGTGAGTTTGTCGACAAGCAAGAACATGGGCAGCTGCCTGTGCTTGGGAAGGAACAGCTGCCTGGTTTTGGCAATTGCCTTCACAGCGCCCAGAAGCCCGGTGCTCTGCTGCTTTGTTTTTCACAGTCAGTCAATTGCACACTAGTGAAGCTGAGCCAGGCTCTTCAGCTTTGCTGCTTTTGAGCATCTGTGCTCCACTTATGCTCTGTGACATCTCTGGAGGTTGTTTGCCTCGGCCAGGCTGGAAAGTGCCCGCTAGTACCTAGAGTTGGGCAAGAGAGGGCAGAGAGCACTTCCATCTGACAGCAGGTTGCAGATTGCCTCGGAAAGAGCCGTGTCCTTGGAATGTGCAGCAAATCCTCTTTCTTTGCAAACCGCGGTTAGTGTGCAGTGCAGGTACGCTCTCCCCTTGCCAAATGGAGTGGGAAAGCTTTTCGCTAAGCTAGAGATGACTAGAGAAGCAGAAGCGCGGCTCCGGAGCTATCCGGAGGAAAGTGCCGTTTCCCGGCGTCTTTCGGCTTGAAGCGGCGCTCCGGAGCGCTCCGCTGCCGCTTTACTGAGCTGTGCGCGAATTAGCCGCTTCTTCGCCTCCGAGAAGCAGAGATCGCGGTTGCTTAGAAGAGGCGAAGAACGAAGCCGCAAAGAAGCGGGCTTGTGTGTGAAGCCTTCCGACTGCCAGAGGACAGTGGCTGCCGCTCTCCTGCCTCTTGAATTCACTCTCGGCAAGCGAATGGAAAGCGTTCCAGGACAACTTGCCTGGGTTTTGACTTGGTCCTTATGCGTCCCACCTTGGCAAGTTTTGCTCGTCGCCAGAGGCTCCGAGATGCACCGAAGACGGTGGCAGCTGCTGAAAAGAAGGGCAGCGGTGAGTTTGTCGACAAGCAAGAACATAGGCAGCTGCCTGTGCTTGGGAAGGAGCAGCTGCCTGGTTTTGGCAATTGCCTTCACAGCGCCCAGAAGCCCGGTGCTCTGCTGCTTTGTTTTTCGCAGTCAGTCAATTGCACACTAGTGAAGCTGAGCCAGGCTCTTCAGCTTTGCTGCTTTTGAGCATCTGTGCTCCACTTATGCTCTGTGACATCTCTCGAGGTTGTTTGCCTCGCCCAGGCTGGAAAGTGCCCGCTAGTACCTAGAGCTGGGCAGGAGAGGGCAGAGAGCACTTCCATCTGACAGCAGGTTGCAGATTGCCTCGGAAAGAGCCGTGTCCTTGGAATGTGCAGCAAATCCTCTTTCTTTGCAAACCGCACTTAGTGTGCAGTGCAGGTACGCTCTCCCCTTGCCAAATGGAGTGGGAAAGCTTTTCGCTAAGCTAGAGATGACTAGAGAAGCAGAAGCGCGGCTCCGGAGCTATCCGGAGGAAAGTGCCGCTTCCCGGCGTCTTTCGGCTTGAAGCGGCGCTCCGGAGCGCTTTGCTGCCGCTTTACTGAGCTGTGCGCGAATTAGCCGCTTCTTCGCCTCCGAGAAGCAGAGATCGCGGTTGCTTAGAAGAGGCGAAGAACGAAGCCGCAAAGAAGCGGGCTTGTGTGCGAAGCCTTCCGACTGCTGGAGGACGGTGGCTGCCGCTCTCCTGCCTCTTGAATTCACTCTCGGCAAGCGAATGGAAAGCGTTCCAGGACAACTTGCCTGGGTTTTGACTTGGTCCTGATGCGTCCCACCTTGGCAAGTCTTGCTCGTCGCCAGAGGCTCCGAGATGCACCGAAGACGGTGGCAGCTGCTGAAAAGAAGGGCAGCGGTGAGTTTGTCGACAAGCAAGAACATGGGCAGCTGCCTGTGCTTGGGAAGGAACAGCTGCCTGGTTTTGGCAATTGCCTTCACAGCGCCCAGAAGCCCGGTGCTCTGCTGCTTTGTTTTTCACAGTCAGTCAATTGCACACTAGTGAAGCTGAGCCAGGCTCTTCAGCTTTGCTGCTTTTGAGCATCTGTGCTCCACTTATGCTCTGTGACATCTCTGGAGGTTGTTTGCCTCGGCCAGGCTGGCAAGTGCCCGCTAGTACCTAGAGTTGGGCAAGAGAGGGCAGAGAGCACTTCCATCTGACAGCAGGTTGCAGATTGCCTCGGAAAGAGCCGTGTCCTTGGAATGTGCAGCAAATCCTCTTTCTTTGCAAACCGCGGTTAGTGTGCAGTGCAGGTACGCTCTCCCCTTGCCAAATGGAGTGGGAAAGCTTTTCGCTAAGCTAGAGATGACTAGAGAAGCAGAAGCGCGGCTCCGGAGCTATCCGGAAGAAAGTGCCGTTTCCCGGCGTCTTTCGGCTTGAAGCGGCGCTCCGGAGCGCTCCGCTGCCGCTTTACTGAGCTGTGCGCGAATTAGCCGCTTCTTCGCCTCCGAGAAGCAGAGATCGCGGTTGCTTAGAAGAGGCGAAGAACGAAGCCGCAAAGAAGCGGGCTTGTGTGTGAAGCCTTCCGACTGCCAGAGGACAGTGGCTGCCGCTCTCCTGCCTCTTGAATTCACTCTCGGCAAGCGAATGGAAAGCGTTCCAGGACAACTTGCCTGGGTTTTGACTTGGTCCTGATGCCTCCCACCTTGGCAAGTCTTGCTCGTCGCCAGAGGCTCCGAGATGCACCGAAGACGGTGGCAGCTGCTGAAAAGAAGGGCAGCGGTGAGTTTGTCGACAAGCAAGAACATGGGCAGCTGCCTGTGCTTGGGAAGGAGCAGCTGCCTGGTTTTGGCAATTGCCTTCACAGCGCCCAGAAGCCCGGTGCTCTGCTGCTTTGTTTTTCACAGTCAGTCAATTGCACACTAGTGAAGCTGAGCCAGGCTCTTCAGCTTTGCTGCTTTTGAGCATCTGTGCTCCACTTATGCTCTGTGACATCTCTCGAGGTTGTTTGCCTCGGCCAGGCTGGAAAGTGCCCGCTAGTACCTAGAGCTGGGCAGGAGAGGGCAGAGAGCACTTCCATCTGACAGCAGGTTGCAGATTGCCTCAGAAACAGCCGTGTCCTTGGAATGTGCAGCAAATCCTCTTTCTTTGCAAACCGCGGTTAGTGTGCAGTGCAGGTACACTCTCCCCTTGCCAAATGGAGTGGGAAAGCTTTTCGCTAAGCTAGAGATGACTAGAGAAGCAGAAGCGCGGCTCCGGAGCTATCCGGAGGAAAGTGCCGCTTCCCGGCGTCTTTCGGCTTGAAGCGGCGCTCCGGAGCGCTTTGCTGCCGCTTTACTGAGCTGTGCGCGAATTAGCCGCTTCTTCGCCTCCGAGAAGCAGAGATCGCGGTTGCTTGGAAGAGGCGAAGAACGAAGCCGCAAAGAAGCGGGCTTGTGTGCGAAGCCTTCCGACTGCCGGAGGACGGTGGCTGCCGCTCTCCTGCCTGTTGAATTCACTCTCGGCAAGCGAATGGAAAGCGTTCCAGGACAACTTGCCTGGGTTTTGACTTGGTCCTGATGCCTCCCACCTTGGCAAGTCTTGCTCGTCG
Organism: Anomalospiza imberbis; assembly: GCF_031753505.1. NCBI lineage: Eukaryota > Metazoa > Chordata > Aves > Passeriformes > Viduidae > Anomalospiza > Anomalospiza imberbis. The sequence goes on from NW_027099966.1 coordinate 27,340, forward strand.
CCAGAGGCTCCGAGATGCACAGAAGACGGTGGCAGCTGCTGAAAAGAAGGGCAGCGGTGCGTTTGTCGACAAGCAAGAACATAGGCAGCTGCCTGTGCTTGGGAAGGAACAGCTGCCTGGTTTTGGCAATTGCCTTCACAGCGCCCAGAAGCCCGGTGCTCTGCTGCTTTGTTTTTCACAGTCAGTCAATTGCACACTAGTGAAGCTGAGCCAGGCTCTTCAGCTTTGCTGCTTTTGAGCATCTGTGCTCCACTTATGCTCTGTGACATCTCTCGAGGTTGTTTGCCTCGGCCAGGCTGGAAAGTGCCCGCTAGTACCTAGAGCTGGGCAGGAGAGGGCAGAGAGCACTTCCATCTGACAGCAGGTTGCAGATTGCCTCAGAAACAGCCGTGTCCTTGGAATGTGCAGCAAATCCTCTTTCTTTGCAAACCGCGGTTAGTGTGCAGTGCAGGTACGCTCTCCCCTTGCCAAATGGAGTGGGAAAGCTTTTCGCTAAGCTAGAGATGACTAGAGAAGCAGAACTGCGGCTCCGGAGCTATCCGGAGGAAAGTGCCGCTTCCCGGCGTCTTTCGGCTTGAAGCGGCGCTCCGGAGCGCTTTGCTGCCGCTTTACTGAGCTGTGCGCGAATTAGCCGCTTGTTCGCCTCTGAGAAGCAGAGATCGCGGTTGCTTGGAAGAGGCTAAGAACGAAGCCGCAAAGAAGCGTGCTTGTGTGTGAAGCCTTCCGACTGCTGGAGGACGGTGGCTGCCGCTCTCCTGCCTCTTGAATTCACTCTCGGCAAGCGAATGGAAAGCGTTCCAGGACAACTTGCCTGGGTTTTGACTTGGTCCTGATGCGTCCCACCTTGGCAAGTCTTGCTCGTCGCCAGAGGCTCCGAGATGCACCGTAGACGGTGGCAGCTGCTGAAAAGAAGGGCAGCGGTGAGTTTGTCGACAAGCAAGAACATAGGCAGCTGCCTGTGCTTGGGAAGGAGCAGCTGCCTGGTTTTGGCAATTGCCTTCACAGCGCCCAGAAGCCCGGTGCTCTGCTGCTTTGTTTTTCGCGGTCAGTCAATTGCACACTAGTCAAGCTGAGCCAGGCTCTTCAGCTTTGCTGCTTTTGAGCATCTGTGCTCCACTTATGCTCTGTGACATCTCTGGAGGTTGTTTGCCTCGCCCAGGCTGGAAAGTGCCCGCTAGTACCTAGAGCTGGGCAGGAGAGGGCAGAGAGCACTTCCATCTGACAGCAGGTTGCAGATTGCCTCGGAAAGAGCCGTGTCCTTGGAATGTGCAGCAAATCCTCTTTCTTTGCAAACCGCACTTAGTGTGCAGTGCAGGTACGCTCTCCCCTTGCCAAATGGAGTGGGAAAGCTTTTCGCTAAGCTAGAGATGACTAGAGAAGCAGAAGCGCGGCTCCGGAGCTATCCGGAAGAAAGTGCCGCTTCCCGGCGTCTTTCGGCTTGAAGCGGCGCTCCGGAGCGCTTTGCTGCCGCTTTACTGAGCTGTGCGCGAATTAGCCGCTTCTTCGCCTCCGAGAAGCAGAGATCGCGGTTGCTTGGAAGAGGCGAAGAACGAAGCCGCAAAGAAGCGGGCTTGTGTGCGAAGCCTTCCGACTGCCGGAGGACGGTGGCTGCCGCTCTCCTGCCTGTTGAATTCACTCTCGGCAAGCGAATGGAAAGCGTTCCAGGACAACTTGCCTGGGTTTTGACTTGGTCCTGATGCCTCCCACCTTGGCAAGTCTTGCTCGTCGCCAGAGGCTCCGAGATGCACAGAAGACGGTGGCAGCTGCTGAAAAGAAGGGCAGCGGTGCGTTTGTCGACAAGCAAGAACATAGGCAGCTGCCTGTGCTTGGGAAGGAACAGCTGCCTGGTTTTGGCAATTGCCTTCACAGCGCCCAGAAGCCCGGTGCTCTGCTGCTTTGTTTTTCACAGTCAGTCAATTGCACACTAGTGAAGCTGAGCCAGGCTCTTCAGCTTTGCTGCTTTTGAGCATCTGTGCTCCACTTATGCTCTGTGACATCTCTCGAGGTTGTTTGCCTCGGCCAGGCTGGAAAGTGCCCGCTAGTACCTAGAGCTGGGCAGGAGAGGGCAGAGAGCACTTCCATCTGACAGCAGGTTGCAGATTGCCTCAGAAACAGCCGTGTCCTTGGAATGTGCAGCAAATCCTCTTTCTTTGCAAACCGCGGTTAGTGTGCAGTGCAGGTACGCTCTCCCCTTGCCAAATGGAGTGGGAAAGCTTTTCGCTAAGCTAGAGATGACTAGAGAAGCAGAAGTGCGGCTCCGGAGCTATCCGGAGGAAAGTGCCGCTTCCCGGCGTCTTTCGGCTTGAAGCGGCGCTCCGGAGCGCTTTGCTGCCGCTTTACTGAGCTGTGCGCGAATTAGCCGCTTGTTCGCCTCTGAGAAGCAGAGATCGCGGTTGCTTGGAAGAGGCTAAGAACGAAGCCGCAAAGAAGCGTGCTTGTGTGTGAAGCCTTCCGACTGCTGGAGGACGGTGGCTGCCGCTCTCCTGCCTCTTGAATTCACTCTCGGCAAGCGAATGGAAAGCGTTCCAGGACAACTTGCCTGGGTTTTGACTTGGTCCTGATGCGTCCCACCTTGGCAAGTCTTGCTCGTCGCCAGAGGCTCCGAGATGCACCGTAGACGGTGGCAGCTGCTGAAAAGAAGGGCAGCGGTGAGTTTGTCGACAAGCAAGAACATAGGCAGCTGCCTGTGCTTGGGAAGGAGCAGCTGCCTGGTTTTGGCAATTGCCTTCACAGCGCCCAGAAGCCCGGTGCTCTGCTGCTTTGTTTTTCGCAGTCAGTCAATTGCACACTAGTGAAGCTGAGCCAGGCTCTTCAGCTTTGCTGCTTTTGAGCATCTGTGCTCCACTTATGCTCTGTGACATCTCTGGAGGTTGTTTGCCTCGCCCAGGCTGGAAAGTGCCCGCTAGTACCTAGAGCTGGGCAGGAGAGGGCAGAGAGCACTTCCATCTGACAGCAGGTTGCAGATTGCCTCGGAAAGAGCCGTGTCCTTGGAATGTGCAGCAAATCCTCTTTCTTTGCAAACCGCACTTAGTGTGCAGTGCAGGTACGCTCTCCCCTTGCCAAATGGAGTGGGAAAGCTTTTCGCTAAGCTAGAGATGACTAGAGAAGCAGAAGCGCGGCTCCGGAGCTATCCGGAGGAAAGTGCCGCTTCCCGGCGTCTTTCGGCTTGAAGCGGCGCTCCGGAGCGCTTTGCTGCCGCTTTACTGAGCTGTGCGCGAATTAGCCGCTTCTTCGCCGCCGAGAAGCAGAGATCGCGGTTGCTTGGAAGAGGCTAAGAACGAAGCCGCAAAGAAGCGTGCTTGTGTGCGAAGCCTTCCGACTGCCGGAGGACGGTGGCTGCCGCTCTCCTGCCTGTTGAATTCACTCTCGGCAAGCGAATGGAAAGCGTTCCAGGACAACTTGCCTGGGTTTTGACTTGGTCCTGATGCGTCCCACCTTGGCAAGTCTTGCTCGTCGCCAGAGGCTCCGAGATGCACCGAAGACGGTGGCAGCTGCTGAAAAGAAGGGCAGCGGTGAGTTTGTCGACAAGCAAGAACATAGGCAGCTGCCTGTGCTTGGGAAGGAGCAGCTGCCTGGTTTTGGCAATTGCCTTCACAGCGCCCAGAAGCCCGGTGCTCTGCTGCTTTGTTTTTCACAGTCAGTCAATTGCACACTAGTGAAGCTGAGCCAGGCTCTTCAGCTTTGCTGCTTTTGAGCATCTGTGCTCCACTTATGCTCTGTGACATCTCTCGAGGTTGTTTGCCTCGGCCAGGCTGGAAAGTGCCCGCTAGTACCTAGAGCTGGGCAGGAGAGGGCAGAGAGCACTTCCATCTGACAGCAGGTTGCAGATTGCCTCAGAAACAGCCGTGTCCTTGGAATGTGCAGCAAATCCTCTTTCTTTGCAAACCGCGGTTAGTGTGCAGTGCAGGTACGCTCTCCCCTTGCCAAATGGAGTGGGAAAGCTTTTCGCTAAGCTAGAGATGACTAGAGAAGCAGAAGTGCGGCTCCGGAGCTATCCGGAGGAAAGTGCCGCTTCCCGGCGTCTTTCGGCTTGAAGCGGCGCTCCGGAGCGCTTTGCTGCCGCTTTACTGAGCTGTGCGCGAATTAGCCGCTTCTTCGCCTCTGAGAAGCAGAGATCGCGGTTGCTTGGAAGAGGCGAAGAACGAAGCCGCAAAGAAGCGGGCTTGTGTGTGAAGCCTTCCGACTGCTGGAGGACGGTGGCTGCCGCTCTCCTGCCTCTTGAATTCACTCTCGGCAAGCGAATGGAAAGCGTTCCAGGACAACTTGCCTGGGTTTTGACTTGGTCCTTATGCGTCCCACCTTGGCAAGTCTTGCTCGTCGCCAGAGGCTCCGAGATGCACCGAAGACGGTGGCAGCTGCTGAAAAGAAGGGCAGCGGTGAGTTTGTCGACAAGCAAGAACATAGGCAGCTGCCTGTGCTTGGGAAGGAGCAGCTGCCTGGTTTTGGCAATTGCCTTCACAGCGCCCAGAAGCCCGGTGCTCTGCTGCTTTGTTTTTCGCAGTCAGTCAATTGCACACTAGTGAAGCTGAGCCAGGCTCTTCAGCTTTGCTGCTTTTGAGCATCTGTGCTCCACTTATGCTCTGTGACATCTCTCGAGGTTGTTTGCCTCGCCCAGGCTGGAAAGTGCCCGCTAGTACCTAGCGCTGGGCAGGAGAGGGCAGAGAGCACTTCCATCTGACAGCAGGTTGCAGATTGCCTCGGAAAGAGCCGTGTCCTTGGAATGTGCAGCAAATCCTCTTTCTTTGCAAACCGCGGTTAGTGTGCAGTGCAGGTACGCTCTCCCCTTGCCAAATGGAGTGGGAAAGCTTTTCGCTAAGCTAGAGATGACTAGAGAAGCAGAAGCGCGGCTCCGGAGCTATCCGGAGGAAAGTGCCGCTTCCCGGCGTCTTTCGGCTTGAAGCGGCGCTCCGGAGCGCTGCGCTGCCGCTTTACTGAGCTGTGCGCGAATTAGCCGCTTCTTCGCCTCCGAGAAGCAGAGATCGCGGTTGCTTGGAAGAGGCGAAGAACGAAGCCGCAAAGAAGCGGGCTTGTGTGCAAAGCCTTCCGACTGCTGGAGGACGGTGGCTGCCGCTCTCCTGCCTCTTGAATTCACTCTCGGCAAGCGAATGGAAAGCGTTCCAGGACAACTTGCCTGGGTTTTGACTTGGTCCTGATGCGTCCCACCTTGGCAAGTCTTGCTCGTCGCCAGAGGCTCCGAGATGCACCGAAGACGGTGGCAGCTGCTGAAAAGAAGGGCAGCGGTGATTTTGTCGACAAGCAAGAACATGGGCAGCTGCCTGTGCTTGGGAAGGAGCAGCTGCCTGGTTTTGGCAATTGCCTTCACAGCGCCCAGAAGCCCGGTGCTCTGCTGCTTTGTTTTTCGCAGTCAGTCAATTGCACACTAGTGAAGCTGAGCCAGGCTCTTCAGCTTTGCTGCTTTTGAGCATCTGTGCTCCACTTATGCTCTGTGACATCTCTGGAGGTTGTTTGCCTCGGCCAGGCTGGAAAGTGCCCGCTAGTACCTAGAGTTGGGCAAGAGAGGGCAGAGAGCACTTCCATCTGACAGCAGGTTGCAGATTGCCTCGGAAAGAGCCGTGTCCTTGGAATGTGCAGCAAATCCTCTTTCTTTGCAAACCGCGGTTAGTGTGCAGTGCAGGTACGCTCTCCCCTTGCCAAATGGAGTGGGAAAGCTTTTCGCTAAGCTAGAGATGACTAGAGAAGCAGAAGCGCGGCTCCGGAGCTATCCGGAAGAAAGTGCCGTTTCCCGGCGTCTTTCGGCTTGAAGCGGCGCTCCGGAGCGCTCCGCTGCCGCTTTACTGAGCTGTGCGCGAATTAGCCGCTTCTTCGCCTCCGAGAAGCAGAGATCGCGGTTGCTTAGAAGAGGCGAAGAACGAAGCCGCAAAGAAGCGGGCTTGTGTGTGAAGCCTTCCGACTGCCAGAGGACAGTGGCTGCCGCTCTCCTGCCTCTTGAATTCACTCTCGGCAAGCGAATGGAAAGCGTTCCAGGACAACTTGCCTGGGTTTTGACTTGGTCCTGATGCCTCCCACCTTGGCAAGTCTTGCTCGTCGCCAGAGGCTCCGAGATGCACCGAAGACGGTGGCAGCTGCTGAAAAGAAGGGCAGCGGTGAGTTTGTCGACAAGCAAGAACATAGGCAGCTGCCTGTGCTTGGGAAGGAGCAGCTGCCTGGTTTTGGCAATTGCCTTCACAGCGCCCAGAAGCCCGGTGCTCTGCTGCTTTGTTTTTCACAGTCAGTCAATTGCACACTAGTGAAGCTGAGCCAGGCTCTTCAGCTTTGCTGCTTTTGAGCATCTGTGCTCCACTTATGCTCTGTGACATCTCTCGAGGTTGTTTGCCTCGGCCAGGCTGGAAAGTGCCCGCTAGTACCTAGAGCTGGGCAGGAGAGGGCAGAGAGCACTTCCATCTGACAGCAGGTTGCAGATTGCCTCAGAAACAGCCGTGTCCTTGGAATGTGCAGCAAATCCTCTTTCTTTGCAAACCGCGGTTAGTGTGCAGTGCAGGTACACTCTCCCCTTGCCAAATGGAGTGGGAAAGATTTTCGCTAAGCTAGAGATGACTAGAGAAGCAGAAGCGCGGCTCCGGAGCTATCCGGAAGAAAGTGCCGCTTCCCGGCGTCTTTCGGCTTGAAGCGGCGCTCCGGAGCGCTTTGCTGCCGCTTTACTGAGCTGTGCGCGAATTAGCCGCTTCTTCGCCGCCGAGAAGCAGAGATCGCGGTTGCTTGGAAGAGGCTAAGAACGAAGCCGCAAAGAAGCGGGCTTGTGTGCGAAGCCTTCCGACTGCCGGAGGACGGTGGCTGCCGCTCTCCTGCCTCTTGAATTCACTCTCGGCAAGCGAATGGAAAGCGTTCCAGGACAACTTGCCTGGGTTTTGACTTGGTCCTGATGCCTCCCACCTTGGCAAGTCTTGCTCGTCGCCAGAGGCTCCGAGATGCACAGAAGACGGTGGCAGCTGCTGAAAAGAAAGGCAGCGGTGAGTTTGTCGACAAGCAAGAACATAGGCAGCTGCCTGTGCTTGGGAAGGAGCAGCTGCCTGGTTTTGGCAATTGCCTTCACAGCGCCCAGAAGCCCGGTGCTCTGCTGCTTTGTTTTTCGCAGTCAGTCAATTGCACACTAGTCAAGCTGAGCCAGGCTCTTCAGCTTTGCTGCTTTTGAGCATCTGTGCCCCACTTAGGCTCTGTGACATCTCTCGAGGTTGTTTGCCTCGCCCAGGCTGGCAAGTGCCCGCTAGTACCTAGAGCTGGGCAGGAGAGGGCAGAGAGCACTTCCATCTGACAGCAGCTTGCAGATTGCCTCGGAAAGAGCCGTGTCCTTGGAATGTGCAGCAAATCTGCTTTCTTTGCAAACCGCGGTTAGTGTGCAGTGCAGGTACGCTCTCCCCTTGCCAAATGGAGTGGGAAAGCTTTTCGCTAAGCTAGAGATGACTAAAGAAGCAGAAGTGCGGCTCCGGAGCTATCCGGAGGAAAGTGCCGCTTCCCGGCGTCTTTCGGCTTGAAGCGGCGCTCCGGAGCGCTTTGCTGCCGCTTTACTGAGCTGTGCGCGAATTAGCCGCTTCTTCGCCTCTGAGAAGCAGAGATCGCGGTTGCTTGGAAGAGGCGAAGAACGAAGCCGCAAAGAAGCGTGCTTGTGTGTGAAGCCTTCCGACTGCTGGAGGACGGTGGCTGCCGCTCTCCTGCCTCTTGAATTCACTCTCGGCAAGCGAATGGAAAGCGTTCCAGGACAACTTGCCTGGGTTTTGACTTGGTCCTTATGCGTCCCACCTTGGCAAGTCTTGCTCGTCGCCAGAGGCTCCGAGATGCACCGAAGACGGTGGCAGCTGCTGAAAAGAAGGGCAGCGGTGAGTTTGTCGACAAGCAAGAACATAGGCAGCTGCCTGTGCTTGGGAAGGAGCAGCTGCCTGGTTTTGGCAATTGCCTTCACAGCGCCCAGAAGCCCGGTGCTCTGCTGCTTTGTTTTTCGCAGTCAGTCAATTGCACACTAGTGAAGCTGAGCCAGGCTCTTCAGCTTTGCTGCTTTTGAGCATCTGTGCTCCACTTATGCTCTGTGACATCTCTGGAGGTTGTTTGCCTCGCCCAGGCTGGAAAGTGCCCGCTAGTACCTAGAGCTGGGCAGGAGAGGGCAGAGAGCACTTCCATCTGACAGCAGGTTGCAGATTGCCTCGGAAAGAGCCGTGTCCTTGGAATGTGCAGCAAATCCTCTTTCTTTGCAAACCGCGGTTAGTGTGCAGTGCAGGTACGCTCTCCCCTTGCCAAATGGAGTGGGAAAGCTTTTCGCTAAGCTAGAGATGACTAGAGAAGCAGAAGCGCGGCTCCGGAGCTATCCGGAGGAAAGTGCCGCTTCCCGGCGTCTTTCGGCTTGAAGCGGCGCTCCGGAGCGCTTTGCTGCCGCTTTACTGAGCTGTGCGCGAATTAGCCGCTTCTTCGCCTCCGAGAAGCAGAGATCGCGGTTGCTTGGAAGAGGCGAAGAACGAAGCCGCAAAGAAGCGGGCTTGTGTGCGAAGCCTTCCGACTGCCGGAGGACGGTGGCTGCCGCTCTCCTGCCTGTTGAATTCACTCTCGGCAAGCGAATGGAAAGCGTTCCAGGACAACTTGCCTGGGTTTTGACTTGGTCCTGATGCCTCCCACCTTGGCAAGTCTTGCTCGTCGCCAGAGGCTCCGAGATGCACAGAAGACGGTGGCAGCTGCTGAAAAGAAGGGCAGCGGTGAGTTTGTCGACAAGCAAGAACATAGGCAGCTGCCTGTGCTTGGGAAGGAGCAGCTGCCTGGTTTTGGCAATTGCCTTCACAGCGCCCAGAAGCCCGGTGCTCTGCTGCTTTGTTTTTCACAGTCAGTCAATTGCACACTAGTGAAGCTGAGCCAGGCTCTTCAGCTTTGCTGCTTTTGAGCATCTGTGCTCCACTTAGGCTCTGTGACATCTCTGGAGGTTGTTTGCCTCGCCCAGGCTGGAAAGTGCCCGCTAGTACCTAGAGCTGGGCAGGAGAGGGCAGAGAGCACTTCCATCTGACAGCAGGTTGCAGATTGCCTCGGAAAGAGCCGTGTCCTTGGAATGTGCAGCAAATCCTCTTTCTTTGCAAACCGCGGTTAGTGTGCAGTGCAGGTACGCTCTCCCCTTGCCAAATGGAGTGGGAAAGCTTTTCGCTAAGCTAGAGATGACTAGAGAAGCAGAAGTGCGGCTCCGGAGCTATCCGGAGGAAAGTGCCGCTTCCCGGCGTCTTTCGGCTTGAAGCGGCGCTCCGGAGCGCTGCGCTGCCGCTTTACTGAGCTGTGCGCGAATTAGCCGCTTCTTCGCCTCTGAGAAGCAGAGATCGCGGTTGCTTGGAAGAGGCTAAGAACGAAGCCGCAAAGAAGCGTGCTTGTGTGTGAAGCCTTCCGACTGCTGGAGGACGGTGGCTGCCGCTCTCCTGCCTCTTGAATTCACTCTCGGCAAGCGAATGGAAAGCGTTCCAGGACAACTTGCCTGGGTTTTGACTTGGTCCTTATGCGTCCCACCTTGGCAAGTCTTGCTCGTCGCCAGAGGCTCCGAGATGCACCGAAGACGGTGGCAGCTGCTGAAAAGAAGGGCAGCGGTGAGTTTGTCGACAAGCAAGAACATAGGCAGCTGCCTGTGCTTGGGAAGGAGCAGCTGCCTGGTTTTGGCAATTGCCTTCACAGCGCCCAGAAGCCCGGTGCTCTGCTGCTTTGTTTTTCGCAGTCAGTCAATTGCACACTAGTGAAGCTGAGCCAGGCTCTTCAGCTTTGCTGCTTTTGAGCATCTGTGCTCCACTTATGCTCTGTGACATCTCTGGAGGTTGTTTGCCTCGGCCAGGCTGGAAAGTGCCCGCTAGTACCTAGAGTTGGGCAAGAGAGGGCAGAGAGCACTTCCATCTGACAGCAGGTTGCAGATTGCCTCGGAAAGAGCCGTGTCCTTGGAATGTGCAGCAAATCCTCTTTCTTTGCAAACCGCGGTTAGTGTGCAGTGCAGGTACGCTCTCCCCTTGCCAAATGGAGTGGGAAAGCTTTTCGCTAAGCTAGAGATGACTAGAGAAGCAGAAGCGCGGCTCCGGAGCTATCCGGAAGAAAGTGCCGTTTCCCGGCGTCTTTCGGCTTGAAGCGGCGCTCCGGAGCGCTCCGCTGCCGCTTTACTGAGCTGTGCGCGAATTAGCCGCTTCTTCGCCTCCGAGAAGCAGAGATCGCGGTTGCTTAGAAGAGGCGAAGAACGAAGCCGCAAAGAAGCGGGCTTGTGTGTGAAGCCTTCCGACTGCCAGAGGACAGTGGCTGCCGCTCTCCTGCCTGTTGAATTCACTCTCGGCAAGCGAATGGAAAGCGTTCCAGGACAACTTGCCTGGGTTTTGACTTGGTCCTGATGCCTCCCACCTTGGCAAGTCTTGCTCGTCGCCAGAGGCTCCGAGATGCACCGAAGACGGTGGCAGCTGCTGAAAAGAAGGGCAGCGGTGAGTTTGTCGACAAGCAAGAACATAGGCAGCTGCCTGTGCTTGGGAAGGAGCAGCTGCCTGGTTTTGGCAATTGCCTTCACAGCGCCCAGAAGCCCGGTGCTCTGCTGCTTTGTTTTTCACAGTCAGTCAATTGCACACTAGTGAAGCTGAGCCAGGCTCTTCAGCTTTGCTGCTTTTGAGCATCTGTGCTCCACTTATGCTCTGTGACATCTCTCGAGGTTGTTTGCCTCGGCCAGGCTGGAAAGTGCCCGCTAGTACCTAGAGCTGGGCAGGAGAGGGCAGAGAGCACTTCCATCTGACAGCAGGTTGCAGATTGCCTCAGAAACAGCCGTGTCCTTGGAATGTGCAGCAAATCCTCTTTCTTTGCAAACCGCGGTTAGTGTGCAGTGCAGGTACACTCTCCCCTTGCCAAATGGAGTGGGAAAGATTTTCGCTAAGCTAGAGATGACTAGAGAAGCAGAAGCGCGGCTCCGGAGCTATCCGGAAGAAAGTGCCGCTTCCCGGCGTCTTTCGGCTTGAAGCGGCGCTCCGGAGCGCTTTGCTGCCGCTTTACTGAGCTGTGCGCGAATTAGCCGCTTCTTCGCCTCCGAGAAGCAGAGATCGCGGTTGCTTGGAAGAGGCTAAGAACGAAGCCGCAAAGAAGCGGGCTTGTGTGTGAAGCCTTCCGACTGCCGGAGGACGGTGGCTGCCGCTCTCCTGCCTCTTGAATTCACTCTCGGCAAGCGAATGGAAAGCGTTCCAGGACAACTTGCCTGGGTTTTGACTTGGTCCTGATGCCTCCCACCTTGGCAAGTCTTGCTCGTCGCCAGAGGCTCCGAGATGCACAGAAGACGGTGGCAGCTGCTGAAAAGAAGGGCAGCGGTGAGTTTGTCGACAAGCAAGAACATAGGCAGCTGCCTGTGCTTGGGAAGGAGCAGCTGCCTGGTTTTGGCAATTGCCTTCACAGCGCCCAGAAGCCCGGTGCTCTGCTGCTTTGTTTTTCGCAGTCAGTCAATTGCACACTAGTGAAGCTGAGCCAGGCTCTTCAGCTTTGCTGCTTTTGAGCATCTGTGCCCCACTTAGGCTCTGTGACATCTCTCGAGGTTGTTTGCCTCGCCCAGGCTGGCAAGTGCCCGCTAGTACCTAGAGCTGGGCAGGAGAGGGCAGAGAGCACTTCCATCTGACAGCAGCTTGCAGATTGCCTCGGAAAGAGCCGTGTCCTTGGAATGTGCAGCAAATCTGCTTTCTTTGCAAACCGCGGTTAGTGTGCAGTGCAGGTACGCTCTCCCCTTGCCAAATGGAGTGGGAAAGCTTTTCGCTAAGCTAGAGATGACTAAAGAAGCAGAAGTGCGGCTCCGGAGCTATCCGGAGGAAAGTGCCGCTTCCCGGCGTCTTTCGGCTTGAAGCGGCGCTCCGGAGCGCTTTGCTGCCGCTTTACTGAGCTGTGCGCGAATTAGCCGCTTCTTCGCCTCTGAGAAGCAGAGATCGCGGTTGCTTGGAAGAGGCGAAGAACGAAGCCGCAAAGAAGCGTGCTTGTGTGTGAAGCCTTCCGACTGCTGGAGGACGGTGGCTGCCGCTCTCCTGCCTCTTGAATTCACTCTCGGCAAGCGAATGGAAAGCGTTCCAGGACAACTTGCCTGGGTTTTGACTTGGTCCTTATGCGTCCCACCTTGGCAAGTCTTGCTCGTCGCCAGAGGCTCCGAGATGCACCGAAGACGGTGGCAGCTGCTGAAAAGAAGGGCAGCGGTGAGTTTGTCGACAAGCAAGAACATAGGCAGCTGCCTGTGCTTGGGAAGGAGCAGCTGCCTGGTTTTGGCAATTGCCTTCACAGCGCCCAGAAGCCCGGTGCTCTGCTGCTTTGTTTTTCGCAGTCAGTCAATTGCACACTAGTGAAGCTGAGCCAGGCTCTTCAGCTTTGCTGCTTTTGAGCATCTGTGCTCCACTTATGCTCTGTGACATCTCTGGAGGTTGTTTGCCTCGCCCAGGCTGGAAAGTGCCCGCTAGTACCTAGAGCTGGGCAGGAGAGGGCAGAGAGCACTTCCATCTGACAGCAGGTTGCAGATTGCCTCGGAAAGAGCCGTGTCCTTGGAATGTGCAGCAAATCCTCTTTCTTTGCAAACCGCGGTTAGTGTGCAGTGCAGGTACGCTCTCCCCTTGCCAAATGGAGTGGGAAAGCTTTTCGCTAAGCTAGAGATGACTAGAGAAGCAGAAGCGCGGCTCCGGAGCTATCCGGAGGAAAGTGCCGCTTCCCGGCGTCTTTCGGCTTGAAGCGGCGCTCCGGAGCGCTTTGCTGCCGCTTTACTGAGCTGTGCGCGAATTAGCCGCTTCTTCGCCTCCGAGAAGCAGAGATCGCGGTTGCTTGGAAGAGGCGAAGAACGAAGCCGCAAAGAAGCGGGCTTGTGTGCGAAGCCTTCCGACTGCCGGAGGACGGTGGCTGCCGCTCTCCTGCCTGTTGAATTCACTCTCGGCAAGCGAATGGAAAGCGTTCCAGGACAACTTGCCTGGGTTTTGACTTGGTCCTGATGCCTCCCACCTTGGCAAGTCTTGCTCGTCGCCAGAGGCTCCGAGATGCACAGAAGACGGTGGCAGCTGCTGAAAAGAAGGGCAGCGGTGAGTTTGTCGACAAGCAAGAACATAGGCAGCTGCCTGTGCTTGGGAAGGAGCAGCTGCCTGGTTTTGGCAATTGCCTTCACAGCGCCCAGAAGCCCGGTGCTCTGCTGCTTTGTTTTTCACAGTCAGTCAATTGCACACTAGTGAAGCTGAGCCAGGCTCTTCAGCTTTGCTGCTTTTGAGCATCTGTGCTCCACTTAGGCTCTGTGACATCTCTGGAGGTTGTTTGCCTCGCCCAGGCTGGAAAGTGCCCGCTAGTACCTAGAGCTGGGCAGGAGAGGGCAGAGAGCACTTCCATCTGACAGCAGGTTGCAGATTGCCTCGGAAAGAGCCGTGTCCTTGGAATGTGCAGCAAATCCTCTTTCTTTGCAAACCGCGGTTAGTGTGCAGTGCAGGTACGCTCTCCCCTTGCCAAATGGAGTGGGAAAGCTTTTCGCTAAGCTAGAGATGACTAGAGAAGCAGAAGTGCGGCTCCGGAGCTATCCGGAGGAAAGTGCCGCTTCCCGGCGTCTTTCGGCTTGAAGCGGCGCTCCGGAGCGCTGCGCTGCCGCTTTACTGAGCTGTGCGCGAATTAGCCGCTTCTTCGCCTCTGAGAAGCAGAGATCGCGGTTGCTTGGAAGAGGCTAAGAACGAAGCCGCAAAGAAGCGTGCTTGTGTGTGAAGCCTTCCGACTGCTGGAGGACGGTGGCTGCCGCTCTCCTGCCTCTTGAATTCACTCTCGGCAAGCGAATGGAAAGCGTTCCAGGACAACTTGCCTGGGTTTTGACTTGGTCCTTATGCGTCCCACCTTGGCAAGTCTTGCTCGTCGCCAGAGGCTCCGAGATGCACCGAAGACGGTGGCAGCTGCTGAAAAGAAGGGCAGCGGTGAGTTTGTCGACAAGCAAGAACATAGGCAGCTGCCTGTGCTTGGGAAGGAGCAGCTGCCTGGTTTTGGCAATTGCCTTCACAGCGCCCAGAAGCCCGGTGCTCTGCTGCTTTGTTTTTCGCAGTCAGTCAATTGCACACTAGTGAAGCTGAGCCAGGCTCTTCAGCTTTGCTGCTTTTGAGCATCTGTGCTCCACTTATGCTCTGTGACATCTCTGGAGGTTGTTTGCCTCGCCCAGGCTGGAAAGTGCCCGCTAGTACCTAGAGCTGGGCAGGAGAGGGCAGAGAGCACTTCCATCTGACAGCAGGTTGCAGATTGCCTCGGAAAGAGCCGTGTCCTTGGAATGTGCAGCAAATCCTCTTTCTTTGCAAACCGCACTTAGTGTGCAGTGCAGGTACGCTCTCCCCTTGCCAAATGGAGTGGGAAAGCTTTTCGCTAAGCTAGAGATGACTAGAGAAGCAGAAGCGCGGCTCCGGAGCTATCCGGAGGAAAGTGCCGCTTCCCGGCGTCTTTCGGCTTGAAGCGGCGCTCCGGAGCGCTGCGCTGCCGCTTTACTGAGCTGTGCGCGAATTAGCCGCTTCTTCGCCTCTGAGAAGCAGAGATCGCGGTTGCTTGGAAGAGGCGAAGAACGAAGCCGCAAAGAAGCGGGCTTGTGTGTGAAGCCTTCCGACTGCTGGAGGACGGTGGCTGCCGCTCTCCTGCCTGTTGAATTCACTCTCGGCAAGCGAATGGAAAGCGTTCCAGGACAACTTGCCTGGGTTTTGACTTGGTCCTTATGCGTCCCACCTTGGCAAGTCTTGCTCGTCGCCAGAGGCTCCGAGATGCACCGAAGACGGTGGCAGCTGCTGAAAAGAAGGGCAGCGGTGAGTTTGTCGACAAGCAAGAACATAGGCAGCTGCCTGTGCTTGGGAAGGAGCAGCTGCCTGGTTTTGGCAATTGCCTTCACAGCGCCCAGAAGCCCGGTGCTCTGCTGCTTTGTTTTTCGCAGTCAGTCAATTGCACACTAGTGAAGCTGAGCCAGGCTCTTCAGCTTTGCTGCTTTTGAGCATCTGTGCTCCACTTATGCTCTGTGACATCTCTGGAGGTTGTTTGCCTCGCCCAGGCTGGAAAGTGCCCGCTAGTACCTAGAGCTGGGCAGGAGAGGGCAGAGAGCACTTCCATCTGACAGCAGGTTGCAGATTGCCTCGGAAAGAGCCGTGTCCTTGGAATGTGCAGCAAATCCTCTTTCTTTGCAAACCGCGGTTAGTGTGCAGTGCAGGTACGCTCTCCCCTTGCCAAATGGAGTGGGAAAGCTTTTCGCTAAGCTAGAGATGACTAGAGAAGCAGAAGCGCGGCTCCGGAGCTATCCGGAGGAAAGTGCCGCTTCCCGGCGTCTTTCGGCTTGAAGCGGCGCTCCGGAGCGCTTTGCTGCCGCTTTACTGAGCTGTGCGCGAATTAGCCGCTTCTTCGCCTCCGAGAAGCAGAGATCGCGGTTGCTTGGAAGAGGCGAAGAACGAAGCCGCAAAGAAGCGGGCTTGTGTGCGAAGCCTTCCGACTGCCGGAGGACGGTGGCTGCCGCTCTCCTGCCTGTTGAATTCACTCTCGGCAAGCGAATGGAAAGCGTTCCAGGACAACTTGCCTGGGTTTTGACTTGGTCCTGATGCCTCCCACCTTGGCAAGTCTTGCTCGTCGCCAGAGGCTCCGAGATGCACAGAAGACGGTGGCAGCTGCTGAAAAGAAGGGCAGCGGTGAGTTTGTCGACAAGCAAGAACATAGGCAGCTGCCTGTGCTTGGGAAGGAGCAGCTGCCTGGTTTTGGCAATTGCCTTCACAGCGCCCAGAAGCCCGGTGCTCTGCTGCTTTGTTTTTCACAGTCAGTCAATTGCACACTAGTGAAGCTGAGCCAGGCTCTTCAGCTTTGCTGCTTTTGAGCATCTGTGCTCCACTTAGGCTCTGTGACATCTCTGGAGGTTGTTTGCCTCGCCCAGGCTGGAAAGTGCCCGCTAGTACCTAGAGCTGGGCAGGAGAGGGCAGAGAGCACTTCCATCTGACAGCAGGTTGCAGATTGCCTCGGAAAGAGCCGTGTCCTTGGAATGTGCAGCAAATCCTCTTTCTTTGCAAACCGCGGTTAGTGTGCAGTGCAGGTACGCTCTCCCCTTGCCAAATGGAGTGGGAAAGCTTTTCGCTAAGCTAGAGATGACTAGAGAAGCAGAAGTGCGGCTCCGGAGCTATCCGGAGGAAAGTGCCGCTTCCCGGCGTCTTTCGGCTTGAAGCGGCGCTCCAGAGCGCTTTGCTGCCGCTTTACTGAGCTGTGCGCGAATTAGCCGCTTCTTCGCCTCTGAGAAGCAGAGATCGCGGTTGCTTGGAAGAGGCTAAGAACGAAGCCGCAAAGAAGCGTGCTTGTGTGTGAAGCCTTCCGACTGCTGGAGGACGGTGGCTGCCGCTCTCCTGCCTCTTGAATTCACTCTCGGCAAGCGAATGGAAAGCGTTCCAGGACAACTTGCCTGGGTTTTGACTTGGTCCTGATGCGTCCCACCTTGGCAAGTCTTGCTCGTCGCCAGAGGCTCCGAGATGCACCGAAGACGGTGGCAGCTGCTGAAAAGAAGGGCAGCGGTGAGTTTGTCGACAAGCAAGAACATAGGCAGCTGCCTGTGCTTGGGAAGGAGCAGCTGCCTGGTTTTGGCAATTGCCTTCACAGCGCCCAGAAGCCCGGTGCTCTGCTGCTTTGTTTTTCGCAGTCAGTCAATTGCACACTAGTGAAGCTGAGCCAGGCTCTTCAGCTTTGCTGCTTTTGAGCATCTGTGCTCCACTTATGCTCTGTGACATCTCTGGAGGTTGTTTGCCTCGCCCAGGCTGGAAAGTGCCCGCTAGTACCTAGAGCTGGGCAGGAGAGGGCAGAGAGCACTTCCATCTGACAGCAGGTTGCAGATTGCCTCGGAAAGAGCCGTGTCCTTGGAATGTGCAGCAAATCCTCTTTCTTTGCAAACCGCACTTAGTGTGCAGTGCAGGTACGCTCTCCCCTTGCCAAATGGAGTGGGAAAGCTTTTCGCTAAGCTAGAGATGACTAGAGAAGCAGAAGCGCGGCTCCGGAGCTATCCGGAGGAAAGTGCCGCTTCCCGGCGTCTTTCGGCTTGAAGCGGCGCTCCGGAGCGCTGCGCTGCCGCTTTACTGAGCTGTGCGCGAATTAGCCGCTTCTTCGCCTCTGAGAAGCAGAGATCGCGGTTGCTTGGAAGAGGCGAAGAACGAAGCCGCAAAGAAGCGGGCTTGTGTGTGAAGCCTTCCGACTGCTGGAGGACGGTGGCTGCCGCTCTCCTGCCTCTTGAATTCACTCTCGGCAAGCGAATGGAAAGCGTTCCAGGACAACTTGCCTGGGTTTTGACTTGGTCCTTATGCGTCCCACCTTGGCAAGTCTTGCTCGTCGCCAGAGGCTCCGAGATGCACCGAAGACGGTGGCAGCTGCTGAAAAGAAGGGCAGCGGTGAGTTTGTCGACAAGCAAGAACATAGGCAGCTGCCTGTGCTTGGGAAGGAGCAGCTGCCTGGTTTTGGCAATTGCCTTCACAGCGCCCAGAAGCCCGGTGCTCTGCTGCTTTGTTTTTCGCAGTCAGTCAATTGCACACTAGTGAAGCTGAGCCAGGCTCTTCAGCTTTGCTGCTTTTGAGCATCTGTGCTCCACTTATGCTCTGTGACATCTCTGGAGGTTGTTTGCCTCGCCCAGGCTGGAAAGTGCCCGCTAGTACCTAGCGCTGGGCAGGAGAGGGCAGAGAGCACTTCCATCTGACAGCAGGTTGCAGATTGCCTCGGAAAGAGCCGTGTCCTTGGAATGTGCAGCAAATCCTCTTTCTTTGCAAACCGCACTTAGTGTGCAGTGCAGGTACGCTCTCCCCTTGCCAAATGGAGTGGGAAAGCTTTTCGCTAAGCTAGAGATGACTAGAGAAGCAGAAGCGCGGCTCCGGAGCTATCCGGAGGAAAGTGCCGTTTCCCGGCGTCTTTCGGCTTGAAGCGGCGCTCCGGAGCGCTCCGCTGCCGCTTTACTGAGCTGTGCGCGAATTAGCCGCTTCTTCGCCTCCGAGAAGCAGAGATCGCGGTTGCTTGGAAGAGGCGAAGAACGAAGCCGCAAAGAAGCGGGCTTGTGTGCAAAGCCTTCCGACTGCTGGAGGACGGTGGCTGCCGCTCTCCTGCCTCTTGAATTCACTCTCGGCAAGCGAATGGAAAGCGTTCCAGGACAACTTGCCTGGGTTTTGACTTGGTCCTGATGCCTCCCACCTTGGCAAGTCTTGCTCGTCGCCAGAGGCTCCGAGATGCACCGAAGACGGTGGCACCTGCTGAAAAGAAGGGCAGCGGTGAGTTTGTCGACAAGCAAGAACATGGGCAGCTGCCTGTGCTTGGGAAGGAGCAGCTGCCTGGTTTTGGCAATTGCCTTCACAGCGCCCAGAAGCCCGGTGCTCTGCTGCTTTGTTTTTCGCAGTCAGTCAATTGCACACTAGTGAAGCTGAGCCAGGCTCTTCAGCTTTGCTGCTTTTGAGCATCTGTGCTCCACTTATGCTCTGTGACATCTCTGGAGGTTGTTTGCCTCGGCCAGGCTGGCAAGTGCCCGCTAGTACCTAGAGCTGGGCAGGAGAGGGCAGAGAGCACTTCCATCTGACAGCAGGTTGCAGATTGCCTCGGAAAGAGCCGTGTCCTTGGAATGTGCAGCAAATCCTCTTTCTTTGCAAACCGCGGTTAGTGTGCAGTGCAGGTACGCTCTCCCCTTGCCAAATGGAGTGGGAAAGCTTTTCGCTAAGCTAGAGATGACTAGAGAAGCAGAAGCGCGGCTCCGGAGCTATCCGGAGGAAAGTGCCGCTTCCCGGCGTCTTTCGGCTTGAAGCGGCGCTCCGGAGCGCTTTGCTGCCGCTTTACTGAGCTGTGCGCGAATTAGCCGCTTCTTCGCCGCCGAGAAGCAGAGATCGCGGTTGCTTGGAAGAGGCTAAGAACGAAGCCGCAAAGAAGCGTGCTTGTGTGCGAAGCCTTCCGACTGCCGGAGGACGGTGGCTGCCGCTCTCCTGCCTGTTGAATTCACTCTCGGCAAGCGAATGGAAAGCGTTCCAGGACAACTTGCCTGGGTTTTGACTTGGTCCTGATGCGTCCCACCTTGGCAAGTCTTGCTCGTCGCCAGAGGCTCCGAGATGCACCGAAGACGGTGGCAGCTGCTGAAAAGAAGGGCAGCGGTGAGTTTGTCGACAAGCAAGAACATGGGCAGCTGCCTGTGCTTGGGAAGGAACAGCTGCCTGGTTTTGGCAATTGCCTTCACAGCGCCCAGAAGCCCGGTGCTCTGCTGCTTTGTTTTTCACAGTCAGTCAATTGCACACTAGTGAAGCTGAGCCAGGCTCTTCAGCTTTGCTGCTTTTGAGCATCTGTGCTCCACTTATGCTCTGTGACATCTCTCGAGGTTGTTTGCCTCGGCCAGGCTGGAAAGTGCCCGCTAGTACCTAGAGCTGGGCAGGAGAGGGCAGAGAGCACTTCCATCTGACAGCAGGTTGCAGATTGCCTCGGAAAGAGCCGTGTCCTTGGAATGTGCAGCAAATCCTCTTTCTTTGCAAACCGCACTTAGTGTGCAGTGCAGGTACGCTCTCCCCTTGCCAAATGGAGTGGGAAAGCTTTTCGCTAAGCTAGAGATGACTAGAGAAGCAGAAGCGCGGCTCCGGAGCTATCCGGAGGAAAGTGCCGCTTCCCGGCGTCTTTCGGCTTGAAGCGGCGCTCCGGAGCGCTCCGCTGCCGCTTTACTGAGCTGTGCGCGAATTAGCCGCTTCTTCGCCTCCGAGAAGCAGAGATCGCGGTTGCTTGGAAGAGGCGAAGAACGAAGCCGCAAAGAAGCGGGCTTGTGTGCGAAGCCTTCCGACTGCTGGAGGACGGTGGCTGCCGCTCTCCTGCCTCTTGAATTCACTCTCGGCAAGCGAATGGAAAGCGTTCCAGGACAACTTGCCTGGGTTTTGACTTGGTCCTTATGCGTCCCACCTTGGCAAGTCTTGCTCGTCGCCAGAGGCTCCGAGATGCACCGAAGACGGTGGCAGCTGCTGAAAAGAAGGGCAGCGGTGAGTTTGTCGACAAGCAAGAACATAGGCAGCTGCCTGTGCTTGGGAAGGAGCAGCTGCCTGGTTTTGGCAATTGCCTTCACAGCGCCCAGAAGCCCGGTGCTCTGCTGCTTTGTTTTTCGCAGTCAGTCAATTGCACACTAGTGAAGCTGAGCCAGGCTCTTCAGCTTTGCTGCTTTTGAGCATCTGTGCTCCACTTATGCTCTGTGACATCTCTGGAGGTTGTTTGCCTCGGCCAGGCTGGAAAGTGCCCGCTAGTACCTAGAGCTGGGCAGGAGAGGGCAGAGAGCACTTCCATCTGACAGCAGGTTGCAGATTGCCTCGGAAAGAGCCGTGTCCTTGGAATGTGCAGCAAATCCTCTTTCTGGCAAACCGCACTTAGTGTGCAGTGCAGGTACGCTCTCCCCTTGCCAAATGGAGTGGGAAAGCTTTTCGCTAAGCTAGAGATGACTAGAGAAGCAGAAGCGCGGCTCCGGAGCTATCCGGAGGAAAGTGCCGCTTCCCGGCGTCTTTCGGCTTGAAGCGGCGCTCCGGAGCGCTCCGCTGCCGCTTTACTGAGCTGTGCGCGAATTAGCCGCTTCTTCGCCTCCGAGAAGCAGAGATCGCGGTTGCTTGGAAGAGGCGAAGAACGAAGCCGCAAAGAAGCGGGCTTGTGTGTGAAGCCTTCAGACTGCCGGGGGACAGTGGCTGCCGCTCTCCTGCCTCTTGAATTCACTCTCGGCAAGCGAATGGAAAGCGTTCCAGGACAACTTGCCTGGGTTTTGACTTGGTCCTGATGCGTCCCACCTTGGCAAGTCTTGCTCGTCGCCAGAGGCTCCGAGATGCACCGAAGACGGTGGCAGCTGCTGAAAAGAAGGGCAGCGGTGAGTTTGTCGACAAGCAAGAACATGGGCAGCTGCCTGTGCTTGGGAAGGAACAGCTGCCTGGTTTTGGCAATTGCCTTCACAGCGCCCAGAAGCCCGGTGCTCTGCTGCTTTTTTTTTCACAGTCAGTCAATTGCACACTAGTGAAGCTGAGCCAGGCTCTTCAGCTTTGCTGCTTTTGAGCATCTGTGCTCCACTTAGGCTCTGTGACATCTCTCGAGGTTGTTTGCCTCGGCCAGGCTGGAAAGTGCCCGCTAGTACCTAGAGCTGGGCAGGAGAGGGCAGAGAGCACTTCCATCTGACAGCAGGTTGCAGATTGCCTCGGAAAGAGCCGTGTCCTTGGAATGTGCAGCAAATCCTCTTTCTTTGCAAACCGCGGTTAGTGTGCAGTGCACGTACGCTCTCCCCTTGCCAACTGGAGTGGGAAAGCTTTTCGCTAAGATAGCGATGACTAGAGAAGCAGAAGCGCGGCTCCGGAGCTATCCGGAGGAATGTGCCGCTTCCCGGCGTCTTTCGGCTTGAAGCGGCGCTCCGGAGCGCTCCGCTGCCGCTTTACTGAGCTGTGCGCGAATTAGCCGCTTCTTCGCCTCCGAGAAGCAGAGATGGCGGTTGCTTGGAAGAGGCGAAGAACGAAGCCGCAAAGAAGCGGGCTTGTGTGCGAAGCCTTCCGACTGCCAGAGGATGGTGGCTGCCGCTCTCCTGCCTCTTGAATTCACTCTCGGCAAGCGAATGGAAAGCGTTCCAGGACAACTTGCCTGGGTTTTGACTTGGTCCTGATGCGTCCCACCTTGGCAAGTCTTGCTCGTCGCCAGAGGCTCCGAGATGCACCGAAGACGGTGGCAGCTGCTGAAAAGAAGGGCAGCGGTGAGTTTGTCGACAAGCAAGAACATAGGCAGCTGCCTGTGCTTGGGAAGGAGCAGCTGCCTGGTTTTGGCAATTGCCTTCACAGCGCCCAGAAGCCCGGTGCTCTGCTGCTTTGTTTTTCGCAGTCAGTCAATTGCACACTAGTGAAGCTGAGCCAGGCTCTTCAGCTTTGCTGCTTTTGAGCATCTGTGCTCCACTTATGCTCTGTGACATCTCTCGAGGTTGTTTGCCTCGGCCAGGCTGGCAAGTGCCCGCTAGTACCTAGAGCTGGGCAGGAGAGGGCAGAGAGCACTTCCATCTGACAGCAGGTTGCAGATTGCCTCGGAAAGAGCCGTGTCCTTGGAATGTGCAGCAAATCCTCTTTCTTTGCAAACCGCGGTTAGTGTGCAGTGCAGGTACGCTCTCCCCTTGCCAAATGGAGTGGGAAAGCTTTTCGCTAAGCTAGAGATGACTAGAGAAGCAGAAGCGCGGCTCCGGAGCTATCCGGAGGAAAGTGCCGCTTCCCGGCGTCTTTCGGCTTGAAGCGGCGCTCCGGAGCGCTCCGCTGCCGCTTTACTGAGCTGTGCGCGAATTAGCCGCTTCTTCGCCTCCGAGAAGCAGAGATCGCGGTTGCTTGGAAGAGGCGAAGAACGAAGCCGCAAAGAAGCGGGCTTGTGTGTGAAGCCTTCCGACTGCCAGAGGACAGTGGCTGCCGCTCTCCTGCCTCTTGAATTCACTCTCGGCAAGCGAATGGAAAGCGTTCCAGGACAACTTGCCTGGGTTTTGACTTGGTCCTGATGCGTCCCACCTTGGCAAGTCTTGCTCGTCGCCAGAGGCTCCGAGATGCACCGAAGACGGTGGCAGCTGCTGAAAAGAAGGGCAGCGGTGAGTTTGTCGACAAGCAAGAACATGGGCAGCTGCCTGTGCTTGGGAAGGAACAGCTGCCTGGTTTTGGCAATTGCCTTCACAGCGCCCAGAAGCCCGGTGCTCTGCTGCTTTGTTTTTCACAGTCAGTCAATTGCACACTAGTGAAGCTGAGCCAGGCTCTTCAGCTTTGCTGCTTTTGAGCATCTGTGCTCCACTTAGGCTCTGTGACATCTCTGGAGGTTGTTTGCCTCGCCCAGGCTGGAAAGTGCCCGCTAGTACCTAGAGCTGGGCAGGAGAGGGCAGAGAGCACTTCCATCTGACAGCAGGTTGCAGATTGCCTCGGAAAGAGCCGTGTCCTTGGAATGTGCAGCAAATCCTCTTTCTTTGCAAACCGCGGTTAGTGTGCAGTGCACGTACGCTCTCCCCTTGCCAACTGGAGTGGGAAAGCTTTTCGCTAAGATAGCGATGACTAGAGAAGCAGAAGCGCGGCTCCGGAGCTATCCGGAGGAATGTGCCGCTTCCCGGCGTCTTTCGGCTTGAAGCGGCGCTCCGGAGCGCTCCGCTGCCGCTTTACTGAGCTGTGCGCGAATTAGCCGCTTCTTCGCCTCCGAGAAGCAGAGATGGCGGTTGCTTGGAAGAGGCGAAGAACGAAGCCGCAAAGAAGCGGGCTTGTGTGCGAAGCCTTCCGACTGCCAGAGGATGGTGGCTGCCGCTCTCCTGCCTCTTGAATTCACTCTCGGCAAGCGAATGGAAAGCGTTCCAGGACAACTTGCCTGGGTTTTGACTTGGTCCTGATGCGTCCCACCTTGGCAAGTCTTGCTCGTCGCCAGAGGCTCCGAGATGCACCGAAGACGGTGGCAGCTGCTGAAAAGAAGGGCAGCGGTGAGTTTGTCGACAAGCAAGAACATAGGCAGCTGCCTGTGCTTGGGAAGGAGCAGCTGCCTGGTTTTGGCAATTGCCTTCACAGCGCCCAGAAGCCCGGTGCTCTGCTGCTTTGTTTTTCACAGTCAGTCAATTGCACACTAGTGAAGCTGAGCCAGGCTCTTCAGCTTTGCTGCTTTTGAGCATCTGTGCTCCACTTATGCTCTGTGACATCTCTCGAGGTTGTTTGCCTCGGCCAGGCTGGCAAGTGCCCGCTAGTACCTAGAGCTGGGCAGGAGAGGGCAGAGAGCACTCCCATCTGACAGCAGGTTGCAGATTGCCTCGGAAAGAGCCGTGTCCTTAGAATGTGCAGCAAATCCTCTTTCTTTGCAAACCGCGGTTAGTGTGCAGTGCAGGTACGCTCTCCCCTTGCCAAATGGAGTGGGAAAGCTTTTCGCTAAGCTAGAGATGACTAGAGAAGCAGAAGCGCGGCTCCGGAGCTATCCGGAGGAAAGTGCCGCTTCCCGGCGTCTTTCGGCTTGAAGCGGCGCTCCGGAGCGCTCCGCTGCCGCTTTACTGAGCTGTGCGCGAATTAGCCGCTTCTTCGCCTCCGAGAAGCAGAGATCGCGGTTGCTTGGAAGAGGCGAAGAACGAAGCCGCAAAGAAGCGGGCTTGTGTGTGAAGCCTTCAGACTGCTGGAGGACAGTGGCTGCCGCTCTCCTGCCTCTTGAATTCACTCTCGGCAAGCGAATGGAAAGCGTTCCAGGACAACTTGCCTGGGTTTTGACTTGGTCCTGATGCCTCCCACCTTGGCAAGTCTTGCTCGTCGCCAGAGGCTCCGAGATGCACCGAAGACGGTGGCAGCTGCTGAAAAGAAGGGCAGCGGTGAGTTTGTCGACAAGCAAGAACATAGGCAGCTGCCTGTGCTTGGGAAGGAGCAGCTGCCTGATTTTGGCAATTGCCTTCACAGCGCCCAGAAGCCCGGTGCTCTGCTGCTTTGTTTTTCGCAGTCAGTCAATTGCACACTAGTGAAGCTGAGCCAGGCTCTTCAGCTTTGCTGCTTTTGAGCATCTGTGCTCCACTTAGGCTCTGTGACATCTCTCGAGGTTGTTTGCCTCGGCCAGGCTGGAAAGTGCCCGCTAGTACCTAGAGCTGGGCAGGAGAGGGCAGAGAGCACTTCCATCTGACAGCAGGTTGCAGATTGCCTCGGAAAGAGCCGTGTCCTTGGAATGTGCAGCAAATCCTCTTTCTTTGCAAACCGCGGTTAGTGTGCAGTGCAGGTACACTCTCCCCTTGCCAACTGGAGTGGGAAAGCTTTTCGCTAAGCTAGAGATGACTAGAGAAGCAGAAGCGCGGCTCCGGAGCTATCCGGAGGAAAGTGCCGTTTCCCGGCGTCTTTCGGCTTGAAGCGGCGCTCTGGAGCACTTTGCTGCCGCTTTACTGAGCTGTGCGCGAATTAGCCGCTTCTTCGCCTCCGAGAAGCAGAGATGGCGGTTGCTTGGAAGAGGCGAAGAACGAAGCCGCAAAGAAGCGGGCTTGTGTGTGAAGCCTTCAGACTGCCGGGGGACAGTGGCTGCCGCTCTCCTGCCTCTTGAATTCACTCTCGGCAAGCGAATGGAAAGCGTTCCAGGACAACTTGCCTGGGTTTTGACTTGGTCCTGATGCCTCCCACCTTGGCAAGTCTTGCTCGTCGCCAGAGGCTCCGAGATGCACCGAAGACGGTGGCAGCTGCTGAAAAGAAGGGCAGCGGTGAGTTTGTCGACAAGCAAGAACATGGGCAGCTGCCTGTGCTTGGGAAGGAACAGCTGCCTGGTTTTGGCAATTGCCTTCACAGCGCCCAGAAGCCCGGTGCTCTGCTGCTTTTTTTTTCACAGTCAGTCAATTGCACACTAGTCAAGCTGAGCCAGGCTCTTCAGCTTTGCTGCTTTTGAGCATCTGTGCTCCACTTATGCTCTGTGACATCTCTCGAGGTTGTTTGCCTCGGCCAGGCTGGAAAGTGCCCGCTAGTACCTAGAGCTGGGCAGGAGAGGGCAGAGAGCACTTCCATCTGACAGCAGGTTGCAGATTGCCTCGGAAAGAGCCGTGTCCTTGGAATGTGCAGCAAATCCTCTTTCTTTGCAAACCGCGGTTAGTGTGCAGTGCAGGTACGCTCTCCCCTTGCCAAATGGAGTGGGAAAGCTTTTCGCTAAGCTAGAGATGACTAGAGAAGCAGAAGCGCGGCTCCGGAGCTATCCGGAAGAAAGTGCCGTTTCCCGGCGTCTTTCGGCTTGAAGCGGCGCTCCGGAGCGCTTTGCTGCCGCTTTACTGAGCTGTGCGCGAATTAGCCGCTTCTTCGCCTCCGAGAAGCAGAGATGGCGGTTGCTTGGAAGAGGCGAAGAACGAAGCCGCAAAGAAGCGGGCTTTGTGTGAAGCCTTCAGACTGCCGGGGGACAGTGGCTGCCGCTCTCCTGCCTCTTGAATTCACTCTCGGCAAGCGAATGGAAAGCGTTCCAGGACAACTTGCCTGGGTTTTGACTTGGTCCTGATGCCTCCCACCTTGGCAAGTCTTGCTCGTCGCCAGAGGCTCCGAGATGCACCGAAGACGGTGGCAGCTGCTGAAAAGAAGGGCAGCGGTGAGTTTGTCGACAAGCAAGAACATAGGCAGCTGCCTGTGCTTGGGAAGGAGCAGCTGCCTGATTTTGGCAATTGCCTTCACAGCGCCCAGAAGCCCGGTGCTCTGCTGCTTTGTTTTTCGCAGTCAGTCAATTGCACACTAGTGAAGCTGAGCCAGGCTCTTCAGCTTTGCTGCTTTTGAGCATCTGTGCTCCACTTAGGCTCTGTGACATCTCTCGAGGTTGTTTGCCTCGGCCAGGCTGGAAAGTGCCCGCTAGTACCTAGAGCTGGGCAGGAGAGGGCAGAGAGCACTTCCATCTGACAGCAGGTTGCAGATTGCCTCGGAAAGAGCCGTGTCCTTGGAATGTGCAGCAAATCCTCTTTCTTTGCAAACCGCGGTTAGTGTGCAGTGCAGGTACGCTCTCCCCTTGCCAAATGGAGTGGGAAAGCTTTTCGCTAAGCTAGAGATGACTAGAGAAGCAGAAGCGCGGCTCCGGAGCTATCCGGAGGAAAGTGCCGTTTCCCGGCGTCTTTCGGCTTGAAGCGGCGCTCTGGAGCACTTTGCTGCCGCTTTACTGAGCTGTGCGCGAATTAGCCGCTTCTTCGCCTCCGAGAAGCAGAGATGGCGGTTGCTTGGAAGAGGCGAAGAACGAAGCCGCAAAGAAGCGGGCTTGTGTGCGAAGCCTTCCGACTGCCAGAGGATGGTGGCTGCCGCTCTCCTGCCTCTTGAATTCACTCTCGGCAAGCGAATGGAAAGCGTTCCAGGACAACTTGCCTGGGTTTTGACTTGGTCCTGATGCCTCCCACCTTGGCAAGTCTTGCTCGTCGCCAGAGGCTCCGAGATGCACCGAAGACGGTGGCAGCTGCTGAAAAGAAGGGCAGCGGTGAGTTTGTCGACAAGCAAGAACATAGGCAGCTGCCTGTGCTTGGGAAGGAGCAGCTGCCTGGTTTTGGCAATTGCCTTCACAGCGCCCAGAAGCCCGGTGCTCTGCTGCTTTGTTTTTCGCAGTCAGTCAATTGCACACTAGTGAAGCTGAGCCAGGCTCTTCAGCTTTGCTGCTTTTGAGCATCTGTGCTCCACTTATGCTCTGTGACATCTCTCGAGGTTGTTTGCCTCGGCCAGGCTGGCAAGTGCCCGCTAGTACCTAGAGCTGGGCAGGAGAGGGCAGAGAGCACTTCCATCTGACAGCAGGTTGCAGATTGCCTCGGAAAGAGCCGTGTCCTTGGAATGTGCAGCAAATCCTCTTTCTTTGCAAACCGCGGTTAGTGTGCAGTGCAGGTACGCTCTCCCCTTGCCAAATGGAGTGGGAAAGCTTTTCGCTAAGCTAGAGATGACTAGAGAAGCAGAAGCGCGGCTCCGGAGCTATCCGGAGGAAAGTGCCGCTTCCCGGCGTCTTTCGGCTTGAAGCGGCGCTCCGGAGCGCTCCGCTGCCGCTTTACTGAGCTGTGCGCGAATTAGCCGCTTCTTCGCCTCCGAGAAGCAGAGATCGCGGTTGCTTGGAAGAGGCGAAGAACGAAGCCGCAAAGAAGCGGGCTTGTGTGTGAAGCCTTCCGACTGCCAGAGGACAGTGGCTGCCGCTCTCCTGCCTCTTGAATTCACTCTCGGCAAGCGAATGGAAAGCGTTCCAGGACAACTTGCCTGGGTTTTGACTTGGTCCTGATGCCTCCCACCTTGGCAAGTCTTGCTCGTCGCCAGAGGCTCCGAGATGCACCGAAGACGGTGGCAGCTGCTGAAAAGAAGGGCAGCGGTGAGTTTGTCGACAAGCAAGAGCATGGGCAGCTGCCTGTGCTTGGGAAGGAACAGCTGCCTGGTTTTGGCAATTGCCTTCACAGCGCCCAGAAGCCCGGTGCTCTGCTGCTTTGTTTTTCACAGTCAGTCAATTGCACACTAGTGAAGCTGAGCCAGGCTCTTCAGCTTTGCTGCTTTTGAGCATCTGTGCTCCACTTAGGCTCTGTGACATCTCTCGAGGTTGTTTGCCTCGCCCAGGCTGGAAAGTGCCCGCTAGTACCTAGAGCTGGG
This sequence comes from Anomalospiza imberbis, assembly GCF_031753505.1. NCBI lineage: Eukaryota > Metazoa > Chordata > Aves > Passeriformes > Viduidae > Anomalospiza > Anomalospiza imberbis. The sequence continues at coordinate 55,314 of NW_027099966.1, forward strand.
CAGGAGAGGGCAGAGAGCACTTCCATCTGACAGCAGGTTGCAGATTGCCTCGGAAAGAGCCGTGTCCTTGGAATGTGCAGCAAATCCTCTTTCTTTGCAAACCGCGGTTAGTGTGCAGTGCACGTACGCTCTCCCCTTGCCAACTGGAGTGGGAAAGCTTTTCGCTAAGATAGCGATGACTAGAGAAGCAGAAGCGCGGCTCCGGAGCTATCCGGAGGAATGTGCCGCTTCCCGGCGTCTTTCGGCTTGAAGCGGCGCTCCGGAGCGCTCCGCTGCCGCTTTACTGAGCTCTGCGCGAATTAGCCGCTTCTTCGCCTCCGAGAAGCAGAGATGGCGGTTGCTTGGAAGAGGCGAAGAACGAAGCCGCAAAGAAGCGGGCTTGTGTGCGAAGCCTTCCGACTGCCAGAGGATGGTGGCTGCCGCTCTCCTGCCTGTTGAATTCACTCTCGGCAAGCGAATGGAAAGCGTTCCAGGACAACTTGCCTGGGTTTTTACTTGGTCCTGATGCGTCCCACCTTGGCAAGTCTTGCTCGTCGCCAGAGGCTCCGAGATGCACCGAAGACGGTGGCAGCTGCTGAAAAGAAGGGCAGCGGTGAGTTTGTCGACAAGCAAGAACATAGGCAGCTGCCTGTGCTTGGGAAGGAGCAGCTGCCTGGTTTTGGCAATTGCCTTCACAGCGCCCAGAAGCCCGGTGCTCTGCTGCTTTGTTTTTCGCAGTCAGTCAATTGCACACTAGTGAAGCTGAGCCAGGCTCTTCAGCTTTGCTGCTTTTGAGCATCTGTGCTCCACTTATGCTCTGTGACATCTCTCGAGGTTGTTTGCCTCGGCCAGGCTGGCAAGTGCCCGCTAGTACCTAGAGCTGGGCAGGAGAGGGCAGAGAGCACTTCCATCTGACAGCAGGTTGCAGATTGCCTCGGAAAGAGCCGTGTCCTTGGAATGTGCAGCAAATCCTCTTTCTTTGCAAACCGCGGTTAGTGTGCAGTGCAGGTACGCTCTCCCCTTGCCAAATGGAGTGGGAAAGCTTTTCGCTAAGCTAGAGATGACTAGAGAAGCAGAAGCGCGGCTCCGGAGCTATCCGGAGGAAAGTGCCGCTTCCCGGCGTCTTTCGGCTTGAAGCGGCGCTCCGGAGCGCTCCGCTGCCGCTTTACTGAGCTGTGCGCGAATTAGCCGCTTCTTCGCCTCCGAGAAGCAGAGATCGCGGTTGCTTGGAAGAGGCGAAGAACGAAGCCGCAAAGAAGCGGGCTTGTGTGTGAAGCCTTCCGACTGCCAGAGGACAGTGGCTGCCGCTCTCCTGCCTCTTGAATTCACTCTCGGCAAGCGAATGGAAAGCGTTCCAGGACAACTTGCCTGGGTTTTGACTTGGTCCTGATGCCTCCCACCTTGGCAAGTCTTGCTCGTCGCCAGAGGCTCCGAGATGCACCGAAGACGGTGGCAGCTGCTGAAAAGAAGGGCAGCGGTGAGTTTGTCGACAAGCAAGAACATGGGCAGCTGCCTGTGCTTGGGAAGGAACAGCTGCCTGGTTTTGGCAATTGCCTTCACAGCGCCCAGAAGCCCGGTGCTCTGCTGCTTTGTTTTTCACAGTCAGTCAATTGCACACTAGTGAAGCTGAGCCAGGCTCTTCAGCTTTGCTGCTTTTGAGCATCTGTGCTCCACTTAGGCTCTGTGACATCTCTCGAGGTTGTTTGCCTCGCCCAGGCTGGAAAGTGCCCGCTAGTACCTAGAGCTGGGCAGGAGAGGGCAGAGAGCACTTCCATCTGACAGCAGCTTGCAGATTGCCTCGGAAAGAGCCGTGTCCTTGGAATGTGCAGCAAATCCTCTTTCTTTGCAAACCGCGGTTAGTGTGCAGTGCACGTACGCTCTCCCCTTGCCAACTGGAGTGGGAAAGCTTTTCGCTAAGATAGCGATGACTAGAGAAGCAGAAGCGCGGCTCCGGAGCTATCCGGAGGAATGTGCCGCTTCCCGGCGTCTTTCGGCTTGAAGCGGCGCTCCGGAGCGCTCCGCTGCCGCTTTACTGAGCTCTGCGCGAATTAGCCGCTTCTTCGCCTCCGAGAAGCAGAGATGGCGGTTGCTTGGAAGAGGCGAAGAACGAAGCCGCAAAGAAGCGGGCTTGTGTGCGAAGCCTTCCGACTGCCAGAGGATGGTGGCTGCCGCTCTCCTGCCTCTTGAATTCACTCTCGGCAAGCGAATGGAAAGCGTTCCAGGACAACTTGCCTGGGTTTTGACTTGGTCCTGATGCGTCCCACCTTGGCAAGTCTTGCTCGTCGCCAGAGGCTCCGAGATGCACCGAAGACGGTGGCAGCTGCTGAAAAGAAGGGCAGCGGTGAGTTTGTCGACAAGCAAGAACATAGGCAGCTGCCTGTGCTTGGGAAGGAGCAGCTGCCTGGTTTTGGCAATTGCCTTCACAGCGCCCAGAAGCCCGGTGCTCTGCTGCTTTGTTTTTCACAGTCAGTCAATTGCACACTAGTCAAGCTGAGCCAGGCTCTTCAGCTTTGCTGCTTTTGAGCATCTGTGCTCCACTTATGCTCTGTGACATCTCTCGAGGTTGTTTGCCTCGGCCAGGCTGGCAAGTGCCCGCTAGTACCTAGAGCTGGGCAGGAGAGGGCAGAGAGCACTCCCATCTGACAGCAGGTTGCAGATTGCCTCGGAAAGAGCCGTGTCCTTAGAATGTGCAGCAAATCCTCTTTCTTTGCAAACCGCGGTTAGTGTGCAGTGCAGGTACGCTCTCCCCTTGCCAAATGGAGTGGGAAAGCTTTTCGCTAAGCTAGAGATGACTAGAGAAGCAGAAGCGCGGCTCCGGAGCTATCCGGAGGAAAGTGCCGCTTCCCGGCGTCTTTCGGCTTGAAGCGGCGCTCCGGAGCGCTCCGCTGCCGCTTTACTGAGCTGTGCGCGAATTAGCCGCTTCTTCGCCTCCGAGAAGCAGAGATCGCGGTTGCTTGGAAGAGGCGAAGAACGAAGCCGCAAAGAAGCGGGCTTGTGTGTGAAGCCTTCAGACTGCTGGAGGACAGTGGCTGCCGCTCTCCTGCCTCTTGAATTCACTCTCGGCAAGCGAATGGAAAGCGTTCCAGGACAACTTGCCTGGGTTTTGACTTGGTCCTGATGCCTCCCACCTTGGCAAGTCTTGCTCGTCGCCAGAGGCTCCGAGATGCACCGAAGACGGTGGCAGCTGCTGAAAAGAAGGGCAGCGGTGAGTTTGTCGACAAGCAAGAACATAGGCAGCTGCCTGTGCTTGGGAAGGAGCAGCTGCCTGATTTTGGCAATTGCCTTCACAGCGCCCAGAAGCCCGGTGCTCTGCTGCTTTGTTTTTCGCAGTCAGTCAATTGCACACTAGTGAAGCTGAGCCAGGCTCTTCAGCTTTGCTGCTTTTGAGCATCTGTGCTCCACTTAGGCTCTGTGACATCTCTCGAGGTTGTTTGCCTCGGCCAGGCTGGAAAGTGCCCGCTAGTACCTAGAGCTGGGCAGAGAGGGCAGAGAGCACTTCCATCTGACAGCAGGTTGCAGATTGCCTCGGAAAGAGCCGTGTCCTTGGAATGTGCAGCAAATCCTCTTTCTTTGCAAACCGCGGTTAGTGTGCAGTGCAGGTACACTCTCCCCTTGCCAACTGGAGTGGGAAAGCTTTTCGCTAAGCTAGAGATGACTAGAGAAGCAGAAGCGCGGCTCCGGAGCTATCCGGAGGAAAGTGCCGTTTCCCGGCGTCTTTCGGCTTGAAGCGGCGCTCTGGAGCACTTTGCTGCCGCTTTACTGAGCTGTGCGCGAATTAGCCGCTTCTTCGGCCTCCGAGAAGCAGAGATGGCGGTTGCTTGGAAGAGGCGAAGAACGAAGCCGCAAAGAAGCGGGCTTGTGTGTGAAGCCTTCAGACTGCCGGGGGACAGTGGCTGCCGCTCTCCTGCCTCTTGAATTCACTCTCGGCAAGCGAATGGAAAGCGTTCCAGGACAACTTGCCTGGGTTTTGACTTGGTCCCTGATGCCTCCCACCTTGGCAAGTCTTGCTCGTCGCCAGAGGCTCCGAGATGCACCGAAGACGGTGGCAGCTGCTGAAAAGAAGGGCAGCGGTGAGTTTGTCGACAAGCAAGAACATGGGCAGCTGCCTGTGCTTGGGAAGGAACAGCTGCCTGGTTTTGGCAATTGCCTTCACAGCGCCCAGAAGCCCGGTGCTCTGCTGCTTTTTTTTTCACAGTCAGTCAATTGCACACTAGTCAAGCTGAGCCAGGCTCTTCAGCTTTGCTGCTTTTGAGCATCTGTGCTCCACTTATGCTCTGTGACATCTCTCGAGGTTGTTTGCCTCGGCCAGGCTGGAAAGTGCCCGCTAGTACCTAGAGCTGGGCAGGAGAGGGCAGAGAGCACTTCCATCTGACAGCAGGTTGCAGATTGCCTCGGAAAGAGCCGTGTCCTTGGAATGTGCAGCAAATCCTCTTTCTTTGCAAACCGCGGTTAGTGTGCAGTGCAGGTACGCTCTCCCCTTGCCAAATGGAGTGGGAAAGCTTTTCGCTAAGCTAGAGATGACTAGAGAAGCAGAAGCGCGGCTCCGGAGCTATCCGGAAGAAAGTGCCGTTTCCCGGCGTCTTTCGGCTTGAAGCGGCGCTCCGGAGCGCTTTGCTGCCGCTTTACTGAGCTGTGCGCGAATTAGCCGCTTCTTCGCCTCCGAGAAGCAGAGATGGCGGTTGCTTGGAAGAGGCGAAGAACGAAGCCGCAAAGAAGCGGGCTTGTGTGTGAAGCCTTCAGACTGCCGGGGGACAGTGGCTGCCGCTCTCCTGCCTCTTGAATTCACTCTCGGCAAGCGAATGAAAGCGTTCCAGGACAACTTGCCTGGGTTTTGACTTGGTCCTGATGCCTCCCACCTTGGCAAGTCTTGCTCGTCGCCAGAGGCTCCGAGATGCACCGAAGACGGTGGCAGCTGCTGAAAAGAAGGGCAGCGGTGAGTTTGTCGACAAGCAAGAACATAGGCAGCTGCCTGTGCTTGGGAAAGGAGCAGCTGCCTGATTTTGGCAATTGCCTTCACAGCGCCCAGAAGCCCGGTGCTCTGCTGCTTTGTTTTTCGCAGTCAGTCAATTGCACACTAGTGAAGCTGAGCCAGGCTCTTCAGCTTTGCTGCTTTTGAGCATCTGTGCTCCACTTAGGCTCTGTGACATCTCTCGAGGTTGTTTGCCTCGGCCCAGGCTGGAAAGTGCCCGCTAGTACCTAGAGCTGGGCAGGAGAGGGCAGAGAGCACTTCCATCTGACAGCAGGTTGCAGATTGCCTCGGAAAGAGCCGTGTCCTTGGAATGTGCAGCAAATCCTCTTTCTTTGCAAACCGCGGTTAGTGTGCAGTGCAGGTACACTCTCCCTTGCCAACTGGAGTGGGAAAGCTTTTCGCTAAGCTAGAGATGACTAGAGAAGCAGAAGCGCGGCTCCGGAGCTATCCGGAGGAAAGTGCCGTTTCCCGGCGTCTTTCGGCTTGAAGCGGCGCTCTGGAGCACTTTGCTGCCGCTTTACTGAGCTGTGCGCGAATTAGCCGCTTCTTCGCCTCCGAGAAGCAGAGATGGCGGTTGCTTGGAAGAGGCGAAGAACGAAGCCGCAAAGAAGCGGGCTTGTGTGTGAAGCCTTCAGACTGCCGGGGGACAGTGGCTGCCGCTCTCCTGCCTCTTGAATTCACTCTCGGCAAGCGAATGGAAAGCGTTCCAGGACAACTTGCCTGGGTTTTGACTTGGTCCTGATGCGTCCCACCTTGGCAAGTCTTGCTCGTCTCCAGAGGCTCCGAGATGCACCGAAGACGGTGGCAGCTGCTGAAAAGAAGGGCAGCGGTGAGTTTGTCGACAAGCAAGAACATAGGCAGCTGCCTGTGCTTGGGAAGGAGCAGCTGCCTGGTTTGGCAATTGCCTTCACAGCGCCCAGAAGCCCGGTGCTCTGCTGCTTTGTTTTTCGCAGTCAGTCAATTGCACACTAGTGAAGCTGAGCCAGGCTCTTCAGCTTTGCTGCTTTTGAGCATCTGTGCTCCACTTAGGCTCTGTGACATCTCTCGAGGTTGTTTGCCTCGGCCAGGCTGGAAAGTGCCCGCTAGTACCTAGAGCTGGGCAGGAGAGGGCAGAGAGCACTTCCATCTGACAGCAGGTTGCAGATTGCCTCGGAAAGAGCCGTGTCCTTGGAATGTGCAGCAAATCCTCTTTCTTTGCAAACCGCGGTTAGTGTGCAGTGCAGGTACGCTCTCCCCTTGCCAAATGGAGTGGGAAAGATTTTCGCTAAGCTAGAGATGACTAGAGAAGCAGAAGCGCGGCTCCGGAGCTATCCGGAGGAAAGTGCCGTTTCCCGGCGTCTTTCGGTTTGAAGCGGCGCTCCGGAGCGCTCCGCTGCCGCTTTACTGAGCTGTGCGCGAATTAGCCGCTTCTTCGCCTCCGAGAAGCAGAGATGGCGGTTGCTTGGAAGAGGCGAAGAACGCAGCCGCAAAGAAGCGGGCTTGTGTGTGAAGCCTTCAGACTGCCGGGGGACGGTGGCTGCCGCTCTCCTGCCTCTTGAATTCACTCTCGGCAAGCGAATGGAAAGCGTTCCAGGACAACTTGCCTGGGTTTTGACTTGGTCCTGATGCCTCCCACCTTGGCAAGTCTTGCTCGTCGCCAGAGGCTCCGAGATGCACCGAAGACGGTGGCAGCTGCTGAAAAGAAGGGCAGCGGTGAGTTTGTCGACAAGCAAGAACATAGGCAGCTGCCTGTGCTTGGGAAGGAGCAGCTGCCTGGTTTTGGCAATTGCCTTCACAGCGCCCAGAAGCCCGGTGCTCTGCTGCTTTGTTTTTCGCAGTCAGTCAATTGCACACTAGTGAAGCTGAGCCAGGCTCTTCAGCTTTGCTGCTTTTGAGCATCTGTGCTCCACTTATGCTCTGTGACATCTCTCGAGGTTGTTTGCCTCGCCCAGGCTGGAAAGTGCCCGCTAGTACCTAGAGCTGGGCAGGAGAGGGCAGAGAGCACTTCCATCTGACAGCAGGTTGCAGATTGCCTCGGAAAGAGCCGTGTCCTTGGAATGTGCAGCAAATCCTCTTTCTTTGCAAACCGCGGTTAGTGTGCAGTGCAGGTACGCTCTCCCCTTGCCAAATGGAGTGGGAAAGATTTTCGCTAAGCTAGAGATGACTAGAGAAGCAGAAGCGCGGCTCCGGAGCTATCCGGAAGAAAGTGCCGTTTCCCGGCGTCTTTCGGCTTGAAGCGGCGCTCCGGAGCGCTCCGCTGCCGCTCTACTGAGCTGTGCGCGAATTAGCCGCTTCTTCGCCTCCGAGAAGCAGAGATCGCGGTTGCTTGGAAGAGGCGAAGAACGAAGCCGCAAAGAAGCGGGCTTGTGTGTGAAGCCTTCCGACTGCCAGAGGACAGTGGCTGCCGCTCTCCTGCCTCTTGAATTCACTCTCGGCAAGCGAATGGAAAGCGTTCCAGGACAACTTGCCTGGGTTTTGACTTGGTCCTGATGTGTCCCACCTTGGCAAGTCTTGCTCGTCGCCAGAGGCTCCGAGATGCACCGAAGACGGTGGCAGCTGCTGAAAAGAAGGGCAGCGGTGAGTTTGTCGACAAGCAAGAACATGGGCAGCTGCCTGTGCTTGGGAAGGAACAGCTGCCTGGTTTTGGCAATTGCCTTCACAGCGCCCAGAAGCCCGGTGCTCTGCTGCTTTGTTTTTCACAGTCAGTCAATTGCACACTAGTGAAGCTGAGCCAGGCTCTTCAGCTTTGCTGCTTTTGAGCATCTGTGCTCCACTTATGCTCTGTGACATCTCTGGAGGTTGTTTGCCTCGGCCAGGCTGGCAAGTGCCCGCTAGTACCTAGAGTTGGGCAAGAGAGGGCAGAGAGCACTTCCATCTGACAGCAGGTTGCAGATTGCCTCGGAAAGAGCCGTGTCCTTGGAATGTGCAGCAAATCCTCTTTCTTTGCAAACCGCGGTTAGTGTGCAGTGCAGGAACGCTCTCCCCTTGCCAAATGGAGTGGGAAAGCTTTTCGCTAAGCTAGAGATGACTAGAGAAGCAGAAGCGCGGCTCCGGAGCTATCCGGAGGAAAGTGCCGTTTTCCCGGCGTCTTTCGGCTTGAAGCGGCGCTCCGGAGCGCTCCGCTGCCACTTTACTGAACTGTGCGCGAATTAGCCGCTTCTTCGCCTCCGAGAAGCAGAGATCGCGGTTGCTTGGAAGAGGCGAAGAACGCAGCCGCAAAGAAGCGGGCTTGTGTGTGAAGCCTTCAGACTGCCGGGGGACAGTGGCTGCCGCTCTCCTGCCTCTTGAATTCACTCTCGGCAAGCGAATGGAAAGCGTTCCAGGACAACTTGCCTGTGTTTTGACTTGGTCCTGATGTGTCCCACCTTGGCAAGTCTTGCTCGTCGCCAGAGGCTCCGAGATGCACCGAAGACGGTGGCAGCTGCTGAAAAGAAGGGCAGCGGTGAGTTTGTCGACAAGCAAGAACATGGGCAGCTGCCTGTGCTTGGGAAGGAACAGCTGCCTGGTTTTGGCAATTGCCTTCACAGCGCCCAGAAGCCCGGTGCTCTGCTGCTTTGTTTTTCGCAGTCAGTCAATTGCACACTAGTGAAGCTGAGCCAGGCTCTTCAGCTTTGCTGCTTTTGAGCATCTGTGCTCCACTTAGGCTCTGTGACATCTCTCGAGGTTGTTTGCCTCGGCCAGGCTGGAAAGTGCCCGCTAGTACCTAGAGCTGGGCAGGAGAGGGCAGAGAGCACTTCCATCTGACAGCAGGTTGCAGATTGCCTCGGAAAGAGCCGTGTCCTTGGAATGTGCAGCAAATCCTCTTTCTTTGCAAACCGCGGTTAGTGTGCAGTGCAGGTACGCTCTCCCCTTGCCAAATGGAGTGGGAAAGCTTTTCGCTGAGCTAGAGATGACTAGAGAAGCAGAAGCGCGGCTCCGGAGCTATCCGGAAGAAAGTGCCGTTTCCCGGCGTCTTTCGGCTTGAAGCGGCGCTCCGGAGCGCTTTGCTGCCGCTTTACTGAGCTGTGCGCGAATTAGCCGCTTCTTCGCCGCCGAGAAGCAGAGATCGCGGTTGCTTGGAAGAGGCTAAGAACGAAGCCGCAAAGAAGCGTGCTTGTGTGCGAAGCCTTCCGACTGCCGGAGGACGGTGGCTGCCGCTCTCCTGCCTGTTGAATTCACTCTCGGCAAGCGAATGGAAAGCGTTCCAGGACAACTTGCCTGGGTTTTGACTTGGTCCTGATGCCTCCCACCTTGGCAAGTCTTGCTCGTCGCCAGAGGCTCCGAGATGCACCGAAGACGGTGGCAGCTGCTGAAAAGAAGGGCAGCGGTGAGTTTGTCGACAAGCAAGAACATAGGCAGCTGCCTGTGCTTGGGAAGGAGCAGCTGCCTGGTTTTGGCAATTGCCTTCACAGCGCCCAGAAGCCCGGTGCTCTGCTGCTTTGTTTTTCACAGTCAGTCAATTGCACACTAGTGAAGCTGAGCCAGGCTCTTCAGCTTTGCTGCTTTTGAGCATCTGTGCTCCACTTATGCTCTGTGACATCTCTCGAGGTTGTTTGCCTCGGCCAGGCTGGAAAGTGCCCGCTAGTACCTAGAGCTGGGCAGGAGAGGGCAGAGAGCACTTCCATCTGACAGCAGGTTGCAGATTGCCTCAGAAACAGCCGTGTCCTTGGAATGTGCAGCAAATCCTCTTTCTTTGCAAACCGCGGTTAGTGTGCAGTGCAGGTACGCTCTCCCCTTGCCAAATGGAGTGGGAAAGCTTTTCGCTAAGCTAGAGATGACTAGAGAAGCAGAAGTGCGGCTCCGGAGCTATCCGGAGGAAAGTGCCGCTTCCCGGCGTCTTTCGGCTTGAAGCGGCGCTCCGGAGCGCTCCGCTGCCGCTTTACTGAGCTCTGCGCGAATTAGCCGCTTCTTCGCCTCCGAGAAGCAGAGATCGCGGTTGCTTGGAAGAGGCGAAGAACGAAGCCGCAAAGAAGCGGGCTTGTGTGCCAAGCCTTCCGACTGCTTGAGGACGGTGGCTGCCGCTCTCCTGCCTCTTGAATTCACTCTCGGCAAGCGAATGGAAAGCGTTCCAGGACAACTTGCCTGGGTTTTGACTTGGTCCTGATGCCTCCCACCTTGGCAAGTCTTGCTCGTCGCCAGAGGCTCCGAGATGCACCGAAGACGGTGGCAGCTGCTGAAAAGAAGGGCAGCGGTGAGTTTGTCGACAAGCAAGAACATAGGCAGCTGCCTGTGCTTGGGAAGGAGCAGCTGCCTGGTTTTGGCAATTGCCTTCACAGCGCCCAGAAGCCCGGTGCTCTGCTGCTTTGTTTTTCGCAGTCAGTCAATTGCACACTAGTGAAGCTGAGCCAGGCTCTTCAGCTTTGCTGCTTTTGAGCATCTGTGCTCCACTTATGCTCTGTGACATCTCTGGAGGTTGTTTGCCTCGCCCAGGCTGGAAAGTGCCCGCTAGTACCTAGAGCTGGGCAGGAGAGGGCAGAGAGCACTTCCATCTGACAGCAGGTTGCAGATTGCCTCGGAAAGAGCCGTGTCCTTGGAATGTGCAGCAAATCCTCTTTCTTTGCAAACCGCACTTAGTGTGCAGTGCAGGTACGCTCTCCCCTTGCCAAATGGAGTGGGAAAGCTTTTCGCTAAGCTAGAGATGACTAGAGAAGCAGAAGCGCGGCTCCGGAGCTATCCGGAGGGAAAGTGCCGCTTCCCGGCGTCTTTCGGCTTGAAGCGGCGCTCCGGAGCGTTCCGCTGCCGCTCTACTGAGCTGTGCGCGAATTAGCCGCTTCTTCGCCTCCGAGAAGCAGAGATCGCGGTTGCTTGGAAGAGGCGAAGAACGAAGCCGCAAAGAAGCGGGCTTGTGTGCGAAGCCTTCCGACTGCTGGAGGACGGTGGCTGCCGCTCTCCTGCCTCTTGAATTCACTCTCGGCAAGCGAATGGAAAGCGTTCCAGGACAACTTGCCTGGGTTTTGACTTGGTCCTGATGCCTCCCACCTTGGCAAGTCTTGCTCGTCGCCAGAGGCTCCGAGATGCACCGAAGACGGTGGCAGCTGCTGAAAAGAAGGGCAGCGGTGATTTTGTCGACAAGCAAGAACATGGGCAGCTGCCTGTGCTTGGGAAGGAGCAGCTGCCTGGTTTTGGCAATTGCCTTCACAGCGCCCAGAAGCCCGGTGCTCTGCTGCTTTGTTTTTCGCAGTCAGTCAATTGCACACTAGTGAAGCTGAGCCAGGCTCTTCAGCTTTGCTGCTTTTGAGCATCTGTGCTCCACTTAGGCTCTGTGACATCTCTGGAGGTTGTTTGCCTCGGCCAGGCTGGAAAGTGCCCGCTAGTACCTAGAGCTGGGCAGGAGAGGGCAGAGAGCACTTCCATCTGACAGCAGGTTGCAGATTGCCTCGGAAAGAGCCGTGTCCTTGCAATGTGCAGCAAATCCTCTTTCTTTGCAAACCGCGGTTAGTGTGCAGTGCAGGTACGCTCTCCCCTTGCCAAATGGAGTGGGAAAGCTTTTCGCTAAGCTAGAGATGACTAGAGAAGCAGAAGCGCGGCTCCGGAGCTATCCGGAAGAAAGTGCCGTTTCCCGGCGTCTTTCGGCTTGAAGCGGCGCTCCGGAGCGCTTTGCTGCCGCTTTACTGAGCTGTGCGCGAATTAGCCGCTTCTTCGCCGCCGAGAAGCAGAGATCGCGGTTGCTTGGAAGAGGCTAAGAACGAAGCCGCAAAGAAGCGTGCTTGTGTGCGAAGCCTTCCGACTGCCGGAGGACGGTGGCTGCCGCTCTCCTGCCTGTTGAATTCACTCTCGGCAAGCGAATGGAAAGCGTTCCAGACAACTTGCCTGGGTTTTGACTTGGTCCTGATGCCTCCCACCTTGGCAAGTCTTGCTCGTCGCCAGAGGCTCCGAGATGCACCGAAGACGGTGGCAGCTGCTGAAAAGAAGGGCAGCGGTGAGTTTGTCGACAAGCAAGAACATAGGCAGCTGCCTGTGCTTGGGAAGGAGCAGCTGCCTGGTTTTGGCAATTGCCTTCACAGCGCCCAGAAGCCCGGTGCTCTGCTGCTTTGTTTTTCGCAGTCAGTCAATTGCACACTAGTGAAGCTGAGCCAGGCTCTTCAGCTTTGCTGCTTTTGAGCATCTGTGCTCCACTTATGCTCTGTGACATCTCTGGAGGTTGTTTGCCTCGCCCAGGCTGGAAAGTGCCCGCTAGTACCTAGAGCTGGGCAGGAGAGGGCAGAGAGCACTTCCATCTGACAGCAGGTTGCAGATTGCCTCGGAAAGAGCCGTGTCCTTGGAATGTGCAGCAAATCCTCTTTCTTTGCAAACCGCACTTAGTGTGCAGTGCAGGTACGCTCTCCCCCTTGCCAAATGGAGTGGGAAAGCTTTTCGCTAAGCTAGAGATGACTAGAGAAGCAGAAGCGCGGCTCCGGAGCTATCCGGAGGAAAGTGCCGCTTCCCGGCGTCTTTCGGCTTGAAGCGGCGCTCCGGAGCGCTCCGCTGCCGCTCTACTGAGCTGTGCGCGAATTAGCCGCTTCTTCGCCTCCGAGAAGCAGAGATCGCGGTTGCTTGGAAGAGGCGAAGAACGAAGCCGCAAAGAAGCGGGCTTGTGTGCCAAGCCTTCCGACTGCTGGAGGACGGTGGCTGCCGCTCTCCTGCCTCTTGAATTCACTCTCGGCAAGCGAATGGAAAGCGTTCCAGGACAACTTGCCTGGGTTTTGACTTGGTCCTGATGCGTCCCACCTTGGCAAGGTCTTGCTCGTCGCCAGAGGCTCCGAGATGCACCGAAGACGGTGGCAGCTGCTGAAAAGAAGGGCAGCGGTGATTTTGTCGACAAGCAAGAACATGGGCAGCTGCCTGTGCTTGGGAAGGAACAGCTGCCTGGTTTTGGCAATTGCCTTCACAGCGCCCAGAAGCCCGGTGCTCTGCTGCTTTGTTTTTCACAGTCAGTCAATTGCACACTAGTGAAGCTGAGCCAGGCTCTTCAGCTTTGCTGCTTTTGAGCATCTGTGCTCCACTTATGCTCTGTGACATCTCTGGAGGTTGTTTGCCTCGGCCAGGCTGGAAAGTGCCCGCTAGTACCTAGAGCTGGGCAGGAGAGGGCAGAGAGCACTTCCATCTGACAGCAGGTTGCAGATTGCCTCGGAAAGAGCCGTGTCCTTGGAATGTGCAGCAAATCCTCTTTCTTTGCAAACCGCACTTAGTGTGCAGTGCAGGTACGCTCTCCCCTTGCCAAATGGAGTGGGAAAGCTTTTCGCTAAGCTAGAGATGACTAGAGAAGCAGAAGCGCGGCTCCGGAGCTATCCGGAGGAAAGTGCCGCTTCCCGGCGTCTTTCGGCTTGAAGCGGCGCTCCGGAGCGCTCCGCTGCCGCTTTACTGAGCTGTGCGCGAATTAGCCCGCTTCTTCGCCTCCGAGAAGCAGAGATCGCGGTTGCTTGGAAGAGGCGAAGAACGAAGCCGCAAAGAAGCGGGCTTGTGTGCGAAGCCTTCCGACTGCTGGAGGACGGTGGCTGCCGCTCTCCTGCCTCTTGAATTCACTCTCGGCAAGCGAATGGAAAGCGTTCCAGGACAACTTGCCTGGGTTTTGACTTGGGTCCTGATGCGTCCCACCTTGGCAAGTCTTGCTCGTCGCCAGAGGCTCCGAGATGCACCGAAGACGGTGGCAGCTGCTGAAAAGAAGGGCAGCGGTGAGTTTGTCGACAAGCAAGAACATGGGCAGCTGCCTGTGCTTGGGAAGGAACAGCTGCCTGGTTTTGGCAATTGCCTTCACAGCGCCCAGAAGCCCGGTGCTCTGCTGCTTTGTTTTTCACAGTCAGTCAATTGCACACTAGTGAAGCTGAGCCAGGCTCTTCAGCTTTGCTGCTTTTGAGCATCTGTGCTCCACTTATGCTCTGTGACATCTCTGGAGGTTGTTTGCCTCGGCCAGGCTGGAAAGTGCCCGCTAGTACCTAGAGTTGGGCAAGAGAGGGCAGAGAGCACTTCCATCTGACAGCAGGTTGCAGATTGCCTCGGAAAGAGCCGTGTCCTTGGAATGTGCAGCAAATCCTCTTTCTTTGCAAACCGCGGTTAGTGTGCAGTGCAGGTACGCTCTCCCCTTGCCAAATGGAGTGGGAAAGCTTTTCGCTAAGCTAGAGATGACTAGAGAAGCAGAAGCGCGGCTCCGGAGCTATCCGGAAGAAAGTGCCGTTTCCCGGCGTCTTTCGGCTTGAAGCGGCGCTCCGGAGCGCTTTGCTGCCGCTTTACTGAGCTGTGCGCGAATTAGCCGCTTCTTCGCCTCCGAGAAGCAGAGATGGCGGTTGCTTAGAAGAGGCGAAGAACGAAGCCGCAAAGAAGCGGGCTTGTGTGTGAAGCCTTCCGACTGCCAGAGGACAGTGGCTGCCGCTCTCCTGCCTCTTGAATTCACTCTCGGCAAGCGAATGGAAAGCGTTCCAGGACAACTTGCCTGGGTTTTGACTTGGTCCTGATGCCTCCCACCTTGGCAAGTTTTGCTCGTCGCAGAGGCTCCGAGATGCACCGAAGACGGTGGCAGCTGCTGAAAAGAAGGGCAGCGGTGAGTTTGTCGACAAGCAAGAACATGGGCAGCTGCCTGTGCTTGGGAAGGAACAGCTGCCTGGTTTTGGCAATTGCCTTCACAGCGCCCAGAAGCCCGGTGCTCTGCTGCTTTGTTTTTCACAGTCAGTCAATTGCACACTAGTGAAGCTGAGCCAGGCTCTTCAGCTTTGCTGCTTTTGAGCATCTGTGCTCCACTTATGCTCTGTGACATCTCTGGAGGTTGTTTGCCTCGCCCAGGCTGGAAAGTGCCCGCTAGTACCTAGAGCTGGGCAGGAGAGGGCAGAGAGCACTTCCATCTGACAGCAGGTTGCAGATTGCCTCAGAAACAGCCGTGTCCTTGGAATGTGCAGCAAATCCTCTTTCTTTGCAAACCGCGGTTAGTGTGCAGTGCAGGTACACTCTCCCCTTGCCAAATGGAGTGGGAAAGATTTTCGCTAAGCTAGAGATGACTAGAGAAGCAGAAGCGCGGCTCCGGAGCTATCCGGAGGAAAGTGCCGTTTCCCGGGGTCTTTCGGCTTGAAGCGGCGCTCCGGAGCGCTCCGCTGCCACTTTACTGAACTGTGTGCGAATTAGCCGCTTCTTCGCCTCCGAGAAGCAGAGATCGCGGTTGCTTAGAAGAGGCGAAGAACGAAGCCTCAAAGAAGCGGGCTTGTGTGTGAAGCCTTCCGACTGCCAGAGGACAGTGGCTGCCGCTCTCCTGCCTGTTGAATTCACTCTCGGCAAGCGAATGGAAAGCGTTCCAGGACAACTTGCCTGGGTTTTTACTTGGTCCTGATGTGTCCCACCTTGGCAAGTCTTGCTCGTCGCCAGAGGCTCCGAGATGCACCGAAGACGGTGGCAGCTGCTGAAAAGAAGGGCAGCGGTGAGTTTGTCGACAAGCAAGAACATGGGCAGCTGCCTGTGCTTGGGAAGGAGCAGCTGCCTGGTTTTGGCAATTGCCTTCACAGCGCCCAGAAGCCCGGTGCTCTGCTGCTTTGTTTTTCGCAGTCAGTCAATTGCACACTAGTGAAGCTGAGCCAGGCTCTTCAGCTTTGCTGCTTTTGAGCATCTGTGCTCCACTTAGGCTCTGTGACATCTCTGGAGGTTGTTTGCCTCGCCCAGGCTGGAAAGTGCCCGCTAGTACCTAGAGCTGGGCAGGAGAGGGCAGAGAGCACTTCCATCTGACAGCAGGTTGCAGATTGCCTCGGAAAGAGCCGTGTCCTTGCAATGTGCAGCAAATCCTCTTTCTTTGCAAACCGCGGTTAGTGTGCAGTGCAGGTACGCTCTCCCCTTGCCAAATGGAGTGGGAAAGCTTTTCGCTAAGCTAGAGATGACTAGAGAAGCAGAAGCGCGGCTCCGGAGCTATCCGGAAGAAAGTGCCGTTTCCCGGCGTCTTTCGGCTTGAAGCGGCGCTCCGGAGCGCTTTGCTGCCGCTTTACTGAGCTGTGCGCGAATTAGCCGCTTCTTCGCCTCTGAGAAGCAGAGATCGCGGTTGCTTGGAAGAGGCGAAGAACGAAGCCGCAAAGAAGCGGGCTTGTGTGTGAAGCCTTCCGACTGCTGGAGGACGGTGGCTGCCGCTCTCCTGCCTGTTGAATTCACTCTCGGCAAGCGAATGGAAAGCGTTCCAGGACAACTTGCCTGGGTTTTGACTTGGTCCTGATGCCTCCCACCTTGGCAAGTCTTGCTCGTCGCCAGAGGCTCCGAGATGCAACCGAAGACGGTGGCAGCTGCTGAAAAGAAGGGCAGCGGTGAGTTTGTCGACAAGCAAGAACATAGGCAGCTGCCTGTGCTTGGGAAGGAGCAGCTGCCTGGTTTTGGCAATTGCCTTCACAGCGCCCAGAAGCCCGGTGCTCTGCTGCTTTGTTTTTCGCAGTCAGTCAATTGCACACTAGTGAAGCTGAGCCAGGCTCTTCAGCTTTGCTGCTTTTGAGCATCTGTGCTCCACTTATGCTCTGTGACATCTCTGGAGGTTGTTTGCCTCGCCCAGGCTGGAAAGTGCCCGCTAGTACCTAGAGCTGGGCAGGAGAGGGCAGAGAGCACTTCCATCTGACAGCAGGTTGCAGATTGCCTCGGAAAGAGCCGTGTCCTTGGAATGTGCAGCAAATCCTCTTTCTTTGCAAACCGCACTTAGTGTGCAGTGCAGGTACGCTCTCCCCTTGCCAAATGGAGTGGGAAAGCTTTTCGCTAAGCTAGAGATGACTAGAGAAGCAGAAGCGCGGCTCCGGAGCTATCCGGAGGAAAGTGCCGCTTCCCGGCGTCTTTCGGCTTGAAGCGGCGCTCCGGAGCGCTTTGCTGCCGCTTTACTGAGCTGTGCGCGAATTAGCCGCTTCTTCGCCTCCGAGAAGCAGAGATCGCGGTTGCTTGGAAGAGGCGAAGAACGAAGCCGCAAAGAAGCGGGCTTGTGTGTGAAGCCTTCCGACTGCTGGAGGACGGTGGCTGCCGCTCTCCTGCCTCTTGATTCACTCTCGGCAAGCGAATGGAAAGCGTTCCAGGACAACTTGCCTGGGTTTTGACTTGGTCCTTATGCGTCCCACCTTGGCAAGTCTTGCTCGTCGCCAGAGGCTCCGAGATGCACCGAAGACGGTGGCAGCTGCTGAAAAGAAGGGCAGCGGTGAGTTTGTCGACAAGCAAGAACATAGGCAGCTGCCTGTGCTTGGGAAGGAGCAGCTGCCTGGTTTTGGCAATTGCCTTCACAGCGCCCAGAAGCCCGGTGCTCTGCTGCTTTGTTTTCGCAGTCAGTCAATTGCACACTAGTGAAGCTGAGCCAGGCTCTTCAGCTTTGCTGCTTTTGAGCATCTGTGCTCCACTTATGCTCTGTGACATCTCTGGAGGTTGTTTGCCTCGCCCAGGCTGGAAAGTGCCCGCTAGTACCTAGAGCTGGGCAGGAGAGGGCAGAGAGCACTTTCATCTGACAGCAGGTTGCAGATTGCCTCGGAAAGAGCCGTGTCCTTGGAATGTGCAGCAAATCCTCTTTCTTTGCAAACCGCACTTAGTGTGCAGTGCAGGTACGCTCTCCCCTTGCCAAATGGAGTGGGAAAGCTTTTCGCTAAGCTAGAGATGACTAGAGAAGCAGAAGCGCGGCTCCGGAGCTATCCGGAGGAAAGTGCCGCTTCCCGGCGTCTTTCGGCTTGAAGCGGCGCTCCGGAGCGCTCCGCTGCCGCTTTACTGAGCTGTGCGCGAATTAGCCGCTTCTTCGCCTCCGAGAAGCAGAGATCGCGGTTGCTTGGAAGAGGCGAAGAACGAAGCCGCAAAGAAGCGGGCTTGTGTGCGAAGCCTTCCGACTGCTGGAGGACGGTGGCTGCCGCTCTCCTGCCTCTTGAATTCACTCTCGGCAAGCGAATGGAAAGCGTTCCAGGACAACTTGCCTGGGTTTTGACTTGGTCCTGATGCGTCCCACCTTGGCAAGTCTTGCTCGTCGCCAGAGGCTCCGAGATGCACCGAAGACGGTGGCAGCTGCTGAAAAGAAGGGCAGCGGTGAGTTTGTCGACAAGCAAGAACATGGGCAGCTGCCTGTGCTTGGGAAGGAACAGCTGCCTGGTTTTGGCAATTGCCTTCACAGCGCCCAGAAGCCCGGTGCTCTGCTGCTTTGTTTTTCACAGTCAGTCAATTGCACACTAGTGAAGCTGAGCCAGGCTCTTCAGCTTTGCTGCTTTTGAGCATCTGTGCTCCACTTATGCTCTGTGACATCTCTGGAGGTTGTTTGCCTCGGCCAGGCTGGAATGTGCCCGCTAGTACCTAGAGTTGGGCAAGAGAGGGCAGAGAGCACTTCCATCTGACAGCAGGTTGCAGATTGCCTCGGAAAGAGCCGTGTCCTTGGAATGTGCAGCAAATCCTCTTTCTTTGCAAACCGCGGTTAGTGTGCAGTGCAGGTACGCTCTCCCCTTGCCAAATGGAGTGGGAAAGCTTTTCGCTAAGCTAGAGATGACTAGAGAAGCAGAAGCGCGGCTCCGGAGCTATCCGGAGGAAAGTGCCGCTTCCCGGCGTCTTTCGGCTTGAAGCGGCGCTCCGGAGCGCTCCGCTGCCGCTTTACTGAGCTGTGCGCGAATTAGCCGCTTCTTCGCCTCCGAGAAGCAGAGATCGCGGTTGCTTGGAAGAGGCGAAGAACGAAGCCGCAAAGAAGCGGGCTTGTGTGCCAAGCCTTCCGACTGCTGGAGGACGGTGGCTGCCGCTCTCCTGCCTCTTGAATTCACTCTCGGCAAGCGAATGGAAAGCGTTCCAGGACAACTTGCCTGGGTTTTGACTTGGTCCTGATGTGTCCCACCTTGGCAAGTCTTGCTCGTCGCCAGAGGCTCCGAGATGCACCGAAGACGGTGGCAGCTGCTGAAAAGAAGGGCAGCGGTGAGTTTGTCGACAAGCAAGAACATGGGCAGCTGCCTGTGCTTGGGAAGGAACAGCTGCCTGGTTTTGGCAATTGCCTTCACAGCGCCCAGAAGCCCGGTGCTCTGCTGCTTTGTTTTTCGCAGTCAGTCAATTGCACACTAGTGAAGCTGAGCCAGGCTCTTCAGCTTTGCTGCTTTTGAGCATCTGTGCTCCACTTATGCTCTGTGACATCTCTCGAGGTTGTTTGCCTCGCCCAGGCTGGAAAGTGCCCGCTAGTACCTAGAGCTGGGCAGGAGAGGGCAGAGAGCACTTCCATCTGACAGCAGGTTGCAGATTGCCTCGGAAAGAGCCGTGTCCTTGGAATGTGCAGCAAATCCTCTTTCTTTGCAAACCGCACTTAGTGTGCAGTGCAGGTACGCTCTCCCCTTGCCAAATGGAGTGGGAAAGCTTTTCGCTAAGCTAGAGATGACTAGAGAAGCAGAAGCGCGGCTCCGGAGCTATCCGGAGGAAAGTGCCGCTTCCCGGCGTCTTCTCGGCTTGAAGCGGCGCTCCGGAGCGCTCCGCTGCCGCTTTACTGAGCTGTGCGCGAATTAGCCGCTTCTTCGCCTCCGAGAAGCAGAGATCGCGGTTGCTTGGAAGAGGCGAAGAACGAAGCCGCAAAGAAGCGGGCTTGTGTGCGAAGCCTTCCGACTGCTGGAGGACGGTGGCTGCCGCTCTCCTGCCTCTTGAATTCACTCTCGGCAAGCGAATGGAAAGCGTTCCAGGACAACTTGCCTGGGTTTTGACTTGGTCCTGATGCGTCCCACCTTGGCAAGTCTTGCTCGTCGCCAGAGGCTCCGAGATGCACCGAAGACGGTGGCAGCTGCTGAAAAGAAGGGCAGCGGTGAGTTTGTCGACAAGCAAGAACATGGGCAGCTGCCTGTGCTTGGGAAGGAACAGCTGCCTGGTTTTGGCAATTGCCTTCACAGCGCCCAGAAGCCCGGTGCTCTGCTGCTTTGTTTTTCGCAGTCAGTCAATTGCACACTAGTCAAGCTGAGCCAGGCTCTTCAGCTTTGCTGCTTTTGAGCATCTGTGCTCCACTTATGCTCTGTGACATCTCTGGAGGTTGTTTGCCTCGGCCAGGCTGGAAAGTGCCCGCTAGTACCTAGAGCTGGGCAGGAGAGGGCAGAGAGCACTTCCATCTGACAGCAGGTTGCAGATTGCCTCGGAAAGAGCCGTGTCCTTGCAATGTGCAGCAAATCCTCTTTCTTTGCAAACCGCGGTTAGTGTGCAGTGCAGGTACGCTCTCCCCTTGCCAAATGGAGTGGGAAAGCTTTTCGCTAAGCTAGAGATGACTAGAGAAGCAGAAGCGCGGCTTCCGGAGCTATCCGGAAGAAAGTGCCGTTTCCCGGCGTCTTTCGGCTTGAAGCGGCGCTCCGGAGCGCTTTGCTGCCGCTTTACTGAGCTGTGCGCGAATTAGCCGCTTCTTCGCCGCCGAGAAGCAGAGATCGCGGTTGCTTGGAAGAGGCTAAGAACGAAGCCGCAAAGAAGCGTGCTTGTGTGCGAAGCCTTCCGACTGCCGGAGGACGGTGGCTGCCGCTCTCCTGCCTCTTGAATTCACTCTCGGCAAGCGAATGGAAAGCGTTCCAGGACAACTTGCCTGGGTTTTGACTTGGTCCTGATGCCTCCCACCTTGGCAAGTCTTGCTCGTCGCCAGAGGCTCCGAGATGCACCGAAGACGGTGGCAGCTGCTGAAAAGAAGGGCAGCGGTGAGTTTGTCGACAAGCAAGAACATAGGCAGCTGCCTGTGCTTGGGAAGGAGCAGCTGCCTGGTTTTGGCAATTGCCTTCACAGCGCCCAGAAGCCCGGTGCTCTGCTGCTTTGTTTTTCACAGTCAGTCAATTGCACACTAGTGAAGCTGAGCCAGGCTCTTCAGCTTTGCTGCTTTTGAGCATCTGTGCTCCACTTATGCTCTGTGACATCTCTGGAGGTTGTTTGCCTCGCCCAGGCTGGAAAGTGCCCGCTAGTACCTAGAGCTGGGCAGGAGAGGGCAGAGAGCACTTCCATCTGACAGCAGCTTGCAGATTGCCTCGGAAAGAGCCGTGTCCTTGGAATGTGCAGCAAATCCTCTTTCTTTGCAAACCGCACTTAGTGTGCAGTGCAGGTACGCTCTCCCCTTGCCAAATGGAGTGGGAAAGCTTTTCGCTAAGCTAGAGATGACTAGAGAAGCAGAAGCGCGGCTCCGGAGCTATCCGGAGGAAAGTGCCGCTTCCCGGCGTCTTTCGGCTTGAAGCGGCGCTCCGGAGCGCTCCGCTGCCGCTTTACTGAGCTGTGCGCGAATTAGCCGCTTCTTCGCCTCCGAGAAGCAGAGATCGCGGTTGCTTGGAAGAGGCGAAGAACGAAGCCGCAAAGAAGCGGGCTTGTGTGCGAAGCCTTCCGACTGCTGGAGGACGGTGGCTGCCGCTCTCCTGCCTCTTGAATTCACTCTCGGCAAGCGAATGGAAAGCGTTCCAGGACAACTTGCCTGGGTTTTGACTTGGTCCTGATGCGTCCCACCTTGGCAAGTCTTGCTCGTCGCCAGAGGCTCCGAGATGCACCGAAGACGGTGGCAGCTGCTGAAAAGAAGGGCAGCGGTGAGTTTGTCGACAAGCAAGAACATGGGCAGCTGCCTGTGCTTGGGAAGGAACAGCTGCCTGGTTTTGGCAATTGCCTTCACAGCGCCCAGAAGCCCGGTGCTCTGCTGCTTTGTTTTTCACAGTCAGTCAATTGCACACTAGTCAAGCTGAGCCAGGCTCTTCAGCTTTGCTGCTTTTGAGCATCTGTGCTCCACTTATGCTCTGTGACATCTCTGGAGGTTGTTTGCCTCGGCCAGGCTGGAAAGTGCCCGCTAGTACCTAGAGTTGGGCAAGAGAGGGCAGAGAGCACTTCCATCTGACAGCAGGTTGCAGATTGCCTCGGAAAGAGCCGTGTCCTTGGAATGTGCAGCAAATCCTCTTTCTTTGCAAACCGCGGTTAGTGTGCAGTGCAGGTACGCTCTCCCCTTGCCAAATGGAGTGGGAAAGCTTTTCGCTAAGCTAGAGATGACTAGAGAAGCAGAAGCGCGGCTCCGGAGCTATCCGAAGGAAAGTGCCGTTTCCCGGCGTCTTTCGGCTTGAAGCGGCGCTCCGGAGCGCTCCGCTGCCGCTTTACTGAGCTGTGCGCGAATTAGCCGCTTCTTCGCCTCCGAGAAGCAGAGATCGCGGTTGCTTAGAAGAGGCGAAGAACGAAGCCGCAAAGAAGCGGGCTTGTGTGTGAAGCCTTCCGACTGCCAGAGGACAGTGGCTGCCGCTCTCCTGCCTCTTGAATTCACTCTCGGCAAGCGAATGGAAAGCGTTCCAGGACAACTTGCCTGGGTTTTGACTTGGTCCTGATGCCTCCCACCTTGGCAAGTTTTGCTCGTCGCCAGAGGCTCCGAGATGCACCGAAGACGGTGGCAGCTGCTGAAAAGAAGGGCAGCGGTGAGTTTGTCGACAAGCAAGAACATGGGCAGCTGCCTGTGCTTGGGAAGGAACAGCTGCCTGGTTTTGGCAATTGCCTTCACAGCGCCCAGAAGCCCGGTGCTCTGCTGCTTTGTTTTTCACAGTCAGTCAATTGCACACTAGTGAAGCTGAGCCAGGCTCTTCAGCTTTGCTGCTTTTGAGCATCTGTGCTCCACTTATGCTCTGTGACATCTCTGGAGGTTGTTTGCCTCGGCCAGGCTGGAAAGTGCCCGCTAGTACCTAGAGCTGGGCAGGAGAGGGCAGAGAGCACTTCCATCTGACAGCAGGTTGCAGATTGCCTCAGAAACAGCCGTGTCCTTGGAATGTGCAGCAAATCCTCTTTCTTTGCAAACCGCGGTTAGTGTGCAGTGCAGGTACACTCTCCCCTTGCCAAATGGAGTGGGAAAGATTTTCGCTAAGCTAGAGATGACTAGAGAAGCAGAAGCGCGGCTCCGGAGCTATCCGGAGGAAAGTGCCGTTTCCCGGGGTCTTTCGGCTTGAAGCGGCGCTCCGGAGCGCTCCGCTGCCACTTTACTGAACTGTGTGCGAATTAGCCGCTTCTTCGCCTCCGAGAAGCAGAGATCGCGGTTGCTTAGAAGAGGCGAAGAACGAAGCCTCAAAGAAGCGGGCTTGTGTGTGAAGCCTTCCGACTGCCAGAGGACAGTGGCTGCCGCTCTCCTGCCTCTTGAATTCACTCTCGGCAAGCGAATGGAAAGCGTTCCAGGACAACTTGCCTGGGTTTTGACTTGGTCCTGATGCGTCCCACCTTGGCAAGTCTTGCTCGTCGCCAGAGGCTCCGAGATGCACCGAAGACGGTGGCAGCTGCTGAAAAGAAGGGCAGCGGTGAGTTTGTCGACAAGCAAGAAACATGGGCAGCTGCCTGTGCTTGGGAAGGAGCAGCTGCCTGGTTTTGGCAATTGCCTTCACAGCGCCCAGAAGCCCGGTGCTCTGCTGCTTTGTTTTTCGCAGTCAGTCAATTGCACACTAGTGAAGCTGAGCCAGGCTCTTCAGCTTTGCTGCTTTTGAGCATCTGTGCTCCACTTAGGCTCTGTGACATCTCTGGAGGTTGTTTGCCTCGGCCAGGCTGGAAAGTGCCCGCTAGTACCTAGAGCTGGGCAGGAGAGGGCAGAGAGCACTTCCATCTGACAGCAGGTTGCAGATTGCCTCGGAAAGAGCCGTGTCCTTGCAATGTGCAGCAAATCCTCTTTCTTTGCAAACCGCGGTTAGTGTGCAGTGCAGGTACGCTCTCCCCCTTGCCAAATGGAGTGGGAAAGCTTTTCGCTAAGCTAGAGATGACTAGAGAAGCAGAAGCGCGGCTCCGGAGCTATCCGGAAGAAAGTGCCGTTTCCCGGCGTCTTTCGGCTTGAAGCGGCGCTCCGGAGCGCTTTGCTGCCGCTTTACTGAGCTGTGCGCGAATTAGCCGCTTCTTCGCCTCTGAGAAGCAGAGATGGCGGTTGCTTGGAAGAGGCGAAGAACGAAGCCGCAAAGAAGCGGGCTTGTGTGTGAAGCCTTCCGACTGCTGGAGGACGGTGGCTGCCGCTCTCCTGCCTCTTGAATTCACTCTCGGCAAGCGAATGGAAAGCGTTCCAGGACAACTTGCCTGGGGTTTTGACTTGGTCCTTATGCGTCCCACCTTGGCAAGTCTTGCTCGTCGCCAGAGGCTCCGAGATGCACCGAAGACGGTGGCAGCTGCTGAAAAGAAGGGCAGCGGTGAGTTTGTCGACAAGCAAGAACATAGGCAGCTGCCTGTGCTTGGGAAGGAGCAGCTGCCTGGTTTTGGCAATTGCCTTCACAGCGCCCAGAAGCCCGGTGCTCTGCTGCTTTGTTTTTCGCAGTCAGTCAATTGCACACTAGTGAAGCTGAGCCAGGCTCTTCAGCTTTGCTGCTTTTGAGCATCTGTGCTCCACTTATGCTCTGTGACATCTCTGGAGGTTGTTTGCCTCGGCCAGGCTGGAAAGTGCCCGCTAGTACCTAGAGCTGGGCAGGAGAGGGCAGAGAGCACTTCCATCTGACAGCAGGTTGCAGATTGCCTCGGAAAGAGCCGTGTCCTTGGAATGTGCAGCAAATCCTCTTTCTTTGCAAACCGCACTTAGTGTGCAGTGCAGGTACGCTCTCCCCTTGCCAAATGGAGTGGGAAAGCTTTTCGCTAAGCTAGAGATGACTAGAGAAGCAGAAGCGCGGCTCCGGAGCTATCCGGAGGAAAGTGCCGCTTCCCCCGGCGTCTTTCGGCTTGAAGCGGCGCTCCGGAGCGCTCCGCTGCCGCTCTACTGAGCTGTGCGCGAATTAGCCGCTTCTTCGCCTCCGAGAAGCAGAGATCGCGGTTGCTTGGAAGAGGCGAAGAACGAAGCCGCAAAGAAGCGGGCTTGTGTGCGAAGCCTTCCGACTGCTGGAGGACGGTGGCTGCCGCTCTCCCTGCCTCTTGAATTCACTCTCGGCAAGCGAATGGAAAGCGTTCCAGGACAACTTGCCTGGGTTTTGACTTGGTCCTGATGCGTCCCACCTTGGCAAGTCTTGCTCGTCGCCAGAGGCTCCGAGATGCACCGAAGACGGTGGCAGCTGCTGAAAAGAAGGGCAGCGGTGAGTTTTGTCGACAAGCAAGAACATAGGCAGCTGCCTGTGCTTGGGAAGGAGCAGCTGCCTGGTTTTGGCAATTGCCTTCACAGCGCCCAGAAGCCCGGTGCTCTGCTGCTTTGTTTTTCGCAGTCAGTCAATTGCACACTAGTGAAGCTGAGCCAGGCTCTTCAGCTTTGCTGCTTTTGAGCATCTGTGCTCCACTTATGCTCTGTGACATCTCTGGAGGTTGTTTGCCTCGGCCAGGCTGGCAAGTGCCCGCTAGTACCTAGAGTTGGGCAAGAGAGGGCAGAGAGCACTTCCATCTGACAGCAGGTTGCAGATTGCCTCGGAAAGAGCCGTGTCCTTGGAATGTGCAGCAAATCCTCTTTCTTTGCAAACCGCGGTTAGTGTGCAGTGCAGGTACGCTCTCCCCTTGCCAAATGGAGTGGGAAAGCTTTTCGCTAAGCTAGAGATGACTAGAGAAGCAGAAGCGCGGCTCCGGAGCTATCCGGAGGAAAGTGCCGCTTCCCGGCGTCTTTCGGCTTGAAGCGGCGCTCCGGAGCGCTCCGCTGCCGCTTTACTGAGCTGTGCGCGAATTAGCCGCTTCTTTCGCCTCCGAGAAGCAGAGATCGCGGTTGCTTGGAAGAGGCGAAGAACGAAGCCGCAAAGAAGCGGGCTTGTGTGCGAAGCCTTCCGACTGCTGGAGGACGGTGGCTGCCGCTCTCCTGCCTCTTGAATTCACTCTCGGCAAGCGAATGGAAAGCGTTCCAGGACAACTTGCCTGGGTTTTGACTTGGTCCTGATGCGTCCCACCTTGGCAAGTCTTGCTCGTCGCCAGAGGCTCCGAGATGCACCGAAGACGGTGGCAGCTGCTGAAAAGAAGGGCAGCGGTGAGTTTGTCGACAAGCAAGAACATGGGCAGCTGCCTGTGCTTGGGAAGGAACAGCTGCCTGGTTTTGGCAATTGCCTTCACAGCGCCCAGAAGCCCGGTGCTCTGCTGCTTTGTTTTTCGCAGTCAGTCAATTGCACACTAGTCAAGCTGAGCCAGGCTCTTCAGCTTTGCTGCTTTTGAGCATCTGTGCTCCACTTATGCTCTGTGACATCTCTGGAGGTTGTTTGCCTCGGCCAGGCTGGCAAGTGCCCGCTAGTACCTAGAGTTGGGCAAGAGAGGGCAGAGAGCACTTCCATCTGACAGCAGGTTGCAGATTGCCTCGGAAAGAGCCGTGTCCTTGGAATGTGCAGCAAATCCTCTTTCTTTGCAAACCGCACTTAGTGTGCAGTGCAGGTACGCTCTCCCCCTTGCCAAATGGAGTGGGAAAGCTTTTCGCTAAGCTAGAGATGACTAGAGAAGCAGAAGCGCGGCTCCGGAGCTATCCGGAGGAAAGTGCCGCTTCCCCGGCGTCTTTCGGCTTGAAGCGGCGCTCCGGAGCGCTCCGCTGCCGCTTTACTGAGCTGTGCGCGAATTAGCCGCTTCTTCGCCTCCGAGAAAGCAGAGATGGCGGTTGCTTGGAAGAGGCGAAGAACGAAGCCGCAAAGAAGCGGGCTTGTGTGCGAAGCCTTCCGACTGCTGGAGGACGGTGGCTGCCGCTCTCCTGCCTCTTGAATTCACTCTCGGCAAGCGAATGGAAAGCGTTCCAGGACAACTTGCCTGGGTTTTGACTTGGTCCTGATGCGTCCCCACCTTGGCAAGTCTTGCTCGTCGCCAGAGGCTCCGAGATGCACCGAAGACGGTGGCAGCTGCTGAAAAGAAGGGCAGCGGTGAGTTTGTCGACAAGCAAGAACATGGGCAGCTGCCTGTGCTTGGGAAGGAACAGCTGCCTGGTTTTGGCAATTGCCTTCACAGCGCCCAGAAGCCCGGTGCTCTGCTGCTTTGTTTTTCGCAGTCAGTCAATTGCACACTAGTCAAGCTGAGCCAGGCTCTTCAGCTTTGCTGCTTTTGAGCATCTGTGCTCCACTTATGCTCTGTGACATCTCTGGAGGTTGTTTGCCTCGGCCAGGCTGGAAAGTGCCCGCTAGTACCTAGAGTTGGGCAAGAGAGGGCAGAGAGCACTTCCATCTGACAGCAGGTTGCAGATTGCCTCGGAAAGAGCCGTGTCCTTGGAATGTGCAGCAAATCCTCTTTCTTTGCAAACCGCGGTTAGTGTGCAGTGCAGGTACGCTCTCCCCTTGCCAAATGGAGTGGGAAAGCTTTTCGCTAAGCTAGAGATGACTAGAGAAGCAGAAGCGCGGCTCCGGAGCTATCCGGAGGAAAGTGCCGTTTCCCGGCGTCTTTCGGCTTGAAGCGGCGCTCCGGAGCGCTCCGCTGCCGCTTTACTGAGCTGTGCGCGAATTAGCCGCTTCTTCGCCTCCGAGAAGCAGAGATCGCGGTTGCTTAGAAGAGGCGAAGAACGAAGCCGCAAAGAAGCGGGCTTGTGTGTGAAGCCTTCCGACTGCCAGAGGACAGTGGCTGCCGCTCTCCTGCCTCTTGAATTCACTCTCGGCAAGCGAATGGAAAGCGTTCCAGGACAACTTGCCTGGGTTTTGACTTGGTCCTTATGCGTCCCACCTTGGCAAGTCTTGCTCGTCGCCAGAGGCTCCGAGATGCACCGAAGACGGTGGCAGCTGCTGAAAAGAAGGGCAGCGGTGAGTTTGTCGACAAGCAAGAACATGGGCAGCTGCCTGTGCTTGGGAAGGAGCAGCTGCCTGGTTTTGGCAATTGCCTTCACAGCGCCCAGAAGCCCGGTGCTCTGCTGCTTTGTTTTTCGCAGTCAGTCAATTGCACACTAGTGAAGCTGAGCCAGGCTCTTCAGCTTTGCTGCTTTTGAGCATCTGTGCTCCACTTATGCTCTGTGACATCTCTGGAGGTTGTTTGCCTCGGCCAGGCTGGAAAGTGCCCGCTAGTACCCTAGAGCTGGGCAGGAGAGGGCAGAGAGCACTTCCATCTGACAGCAGGTTGCAGATTGCCTCGGAAAGAGCCGTGTCCTTGGAATGTGCAGCAAATCCTCTTTCTTTGCAAACCGCACTTAGTGTGCAGTGCAGGTACGCTCTCCCCTTGCCAAATGGAGTGGGAAAGCTTTTCGCTAAGCTAGAGATGACTAGAGAAGCAGAAGCGCGGCTCCGGAGCTATCCGGAGGAAAGTGCCCGCTTCCCGGCGTCTTTCGGCTTGAAGCGGCGCTCCGGAGCGCTCCGCTGCCGCTCTACTGAGCTGTGCGCGAATTAGCCGCTTCTTCGCCTCCGAGAAGCAGAGATCGCGGTTGCTTGGAAGAGGCGAAGAACGAAGCCGCAAAGAAGCGGGCTTGTGTGCGAAGCCTTCCGACTGCTGGAGGACGGTGGCTGCCGCTCTCCTGCCTCTTGAATTCACTCTCGGCAAGCGAATGGAAAGCGTTCCAGGACAACTTGCCTGGGTTTTGACTTGGTCCTGATGCGTCCCACCTTGGCAAGTCTTGCTCGTCGCCAGAGGCTCCGAGATGCACCGAAGACGGTGGCAGCTGCTGAAAAGAAGGGCAGCGGTGAGTTTGTCGACAAGCAAGAACATGGGCAGCTGCCTGTGCTTGGGAAGGAACAGCTGCCTGGTTTTGGGCAATTGCCTTCACAGCGCCCAGAAGCCCGGTGCTCTGCTGCTTTGTTTTTCGCAGTCAGTCAATTGCACACTAGTCAAGCTGAGCCAGGCTCTTCAGCTTTGCTGCTTTTGAGCATCTGTGCTCCACTTATGCTCTGTGACATCTCTGGAGGTTGTTTGCCTCGGCCAGGCTGGAAAGTGCCCGCTAGTACCTAGAGCTGGGCAGGAGAGGGCAGAGAGCACTTCCATCTGACAGCAGGTTGCAGATTGCCTCGGAAAGAGCCGTGTCCTTGGAATGTGCAGCAAATCCTCTTTCTTTGCAAACCGCACTTAGTGTGCAGTGCAGGTACGCTCTCCCCTTGCCAAATGGAGTGGGAAAGCTTTTCGCTAAGCTAGAGATGACTAGAGAAGCAGAAGCGCGGCTCCGGAGCTATCCGGAGGAAAGTGCCGCTTCCCGGCGTCTTTCGGCTTGAAGCGGCGCTCCGGAGCGCTCCGCTGCCGCTTTACTGAGCTGTGCGCGAATTAGCCGCTTCTTCGCCTCCGAGAAGCAGAGATCGCGGTTGCTTGGAAGAGGCGAAGAACGAAGCCGCAAAGAAGCGGGCTTGTGTGCGAAGCCTTCCGACTGCTGGAGGACGGTGGCTGCCGCTCTCCTGCCCTCTTGAATTCACTCTCGGCAAGCGAATGGAAAGCGTTCCAGGACAACTTGCCTGGGTTTTGACTTGGTCCTGATGCGTCCCACCTTGGCAAGTCTTGCTCGTCGCCAGAGGCTCCGAGATGCACCGAAGACGGTGGCAGCTGCTGAAAAGAAGGGCAGCGGTGAGTTTGTCGACAAGCAAGAACATGGGCAGCTGCCTGTGCTTGGGAAGGAACAGCTGCCTGGTTTTGGCAATTGCCTTCACAGCGCCCAGAAGCCCGGTGCTCTGCTGCTTTGTTTTTCGCAGTCAGTCAATTGCACACTAGTGAAGCTGAGCCAGGCTCTTCAGCTTTGCTGCTTTTGAGCATCTGTGCTCCACTTATGCTCTGTGACATCTCTCGAGGTTGTTTGCCTCGGCCAGGCTGGAAAGTGCCCGCTAGTACCTAGAGCTGGGCAGGAGAGGGCAGAGAGCACTTCCATCTGACAGCAGGTTGCAGATTGCCTCGGAAAGAGCCGTGTCCTTGGAATGTGCAGCAAATCCTCTTTCTTTGCAAACCGCGGTTAGTGTGCAGTGCAGGTACGCTCTCCCCTTGCCAAATGGAGTGGAAAGCTTTTCGCTAAGCTAGAGATGACTAGAGAAGCAGAAGCGCGGCTCCGGAGCTATCCGGAGGAAAGTGCCGCTTCCCGGCGTCTTTCGGCTTGAAGCGGCGCTCCGGAGCGCTCCGCTGCCGCTTTACTGAGCTGTGCGCGAATTAGCCCGCTTCTTCGCCTCCGAGAAGCAGAGATCGCGGTTGCTTGGAAGAGGCGAAGAACGAAGCCGCAAAGAAGCGGGCTTGTGTGCGAAGCCTTCCGACTGCTGGAGGACGGTGGCTGCCGCTCTCCTGCCTCTTGAATTCACTCTCGGCAAGCGAATGGAAAGCGTTCCAGGACAACTTGCCTGGGTTTTGACTTGGTCCTGATGCGTCCCACCTTGGCAAGTCTTGCTCGTCGCCAGAGGCTCCGAGATGCACCGAAGACGGTGGCAGCTGCTGAAAAGAAGGGCAGCGGTGAGTTTGTCGACAAGCAAGAACATGGGCAGCTGCCTGTGCTTGGGAAGGAACAGCTGCCTGGTTTTGGCAATTGCCTTCACAGCGCCCAGAAGCCCGGTGCTCTGCTGCTTTGTTTTTCCACAGTCAGTCAATTGCACACTAGTCAAGCTGAGCCAGGCTCTTCAGCTTTGCTGCTTTTGAGCATCTGTGCTCCACTTAGGCTCTGTGACATCTCTGGAGGTTGTTTGCCTCGGCCAGGCTGGCAAGTGCCCGCTAGTACCTAGAGTTGGGCAAGAGAGGGCAGAGAGCACTTCCATCTGACAGCAGGTTGCAGATTGCCTCGGAAAGAGCCGTGTCCTTGGAATGTGCAGCAAATCCTCTTTCTTTGCAAACCGCGGTTAGTGTGCAGTGCAGTACGCTCTCCCCTTGCCAAATGGAGTGGGAAAGCTTTTCGCTAAGCTAGAGATGACTAGAGAAGCAGAAGCGCGGCTCCGGAGCTATCCGGAGGAAAGTGCCGCTTCCCGGCGTCTTTTCGGCTTGAAGCGGCGCTCCGGAGCGCTCCGCTGCCGCTTTACTGAGCTGTGCGCGAATTAGCCGCTTCTTCGCCTCGAGAAGCAGAGATGGCGGTTGCTTGGAAGAGGCGAAGAACGAAGCCGCAAAGAAGCGGGCTTGTGTGCGAAGCCTTCCGACTGCTGGAGGACGGTGGCTGCCGCTCTCCTGCCTCTTGAATTCACTCTCGGCAAGCGAATGGAAAAGCGTTCCAGGACAACTTGCCTGGGTTTTGACTTGGTCCTGATGCGTCCCACCTTGGCAAGTCTTGCTCGTCGCCAGAGGCTCCGAGATGCACCGAAGACGGTGGCAGCTGCTGAAAAGAAGGGCAGCGGTGAGTTTGTCGACAAGCAAGAACATGGGCAGCTGCCTGTGCTTGGGAAGGAACAGCTGCCTGGTTTTGGCAATTGCCTTCACAGCGCCCAGAAGCCCGGTGCTCTGCTGCTTTGTTTTTCGCAGTCAGTCAATTGCACACTAGTCAAGCTGAGCCAGGCTCTTCAGCTTTGCTGCTTTTGAGCATCTGTGCTCCACTTATGCTCTGTGACATCTCTGGAGGTTGTTTGCCTCGGCCAGGCTGGAAAGTGCCCGCTAGTACCTAGAGTTGGGCAAGAGAGGGCAGAGAGCACTTCCATCTGACAGCAGGTTGCAGATTGCCTCGGAAAGAGCCGTGTCCTTGGAATGTGCAGCAAATCCTCTTTCTTTGCAAACCGCGGTTAGTGTGCAGTGCAGGTACGCTCTCCCCCTTGCCAAATGGAGTGGGAAAGCTTTTCGCTAAGCTAGAGATGACTAGAGAAGCAGAAGCGCGGCTCCGAGCTATCCGGAGGAAAGTGCCGTTTCCCGGCGTCTTTCGGCTTGAAGCGCGCTCCGGAGCGCTCCGCTGCCGCTTTACTGAGCTGTGCGCGAATTAGCCGCTTCTTCGCCTCCGAGAAGCAGAGATCGCGGTTGCTTAGAAGAGGCGAAGAACGAAGCCGCAAAGAAGCGGGCTTGTGTGTGAAGCCTTCCGACTGCCAGAGGACAGTGGCTGCCGCTCTCCTGCCTCTTGAATTCACTCTCGGCAAGCGAATGGAAAAGCGTTCCAGGACAACTTGCCTGGGTTTTGACTTGGTCCTTATGCGTCCCACCTTGGCAAGTCTTGCTCGTCGCCAGAGGCTCCGAGATGCACCGAAGACGGTGGCAGCTGCTGAAAAGAAGGGCAGCGGTGAGTTTGTCGACAAGCAAGAACATGGGCAGCTGCCTGTGCTTGGGAAGGAGCAGCTGCCTGGTTTTGGCAATTGCCTTCACAGCGCCCAGAAGCCCGGTGCTCTGCTGCTTTGTTTTTCGCAGTCAGTCAATTGCACACTAGTGAAGCTGAGCCAGGCTCTTCAGCTTTGCTGCTTTTGAGCATCTGTGCTCCACTTATGCTCTGTGACATCTCTCGAGGTTGTTTGCCTCGGCCAGGCTGGAAAGTGCCCGCTAGTACCTAGAGCTGGGCAGGAGAGGGCAGAGAGCACTTCCATCTGACAGCAGGTTGCAGATTGCCTCGGAAAGAGCCGTGTCCTTGGAATGTGCAGCAATCCTCTTTCTTTGCAAACCGCACTTAGTGTGCAGTGCAGGTACGCTCTCCCCTTGCCAAATGGAGTGGGAAAGCTTTTCGCTAAGCTAGAGATGACCTAGAGAAGCAGAAGCGCGGCTCCGGAGCTATCCGGAGGAAAGTGCCGCTTCCCGGCGTCTTTCGGCTTGAAGCGGCGCTCCGGAGCGCTCCGCTGCCGCTTTACTGAGCTGTGCGCGAATTAGCCGCTTCTTCGCCTCCGAGAAGCAGAGATGGCGGTTGCTTGGAAGAGGCGAAGAACGAAGCCGCAAAGAAGCGGGCTTGTGTGCGAAGCCTTCCGACTGCTGGAGGACGGTGGCTGCCGCTCTCCTGCCTCTTGAATTCACTCTCGGCAAGCGAATGGAAAGCGTTCCAGGACAACTTGCCTGGGTTTTGACTTGGTCCTGATGCGTCCCACCTTGGCAAGTCTTGCTCGTCGCCAGAGGCTCCGAGATGCACCGAAGACGGTGGCAGCTGCTGAAAAGAAGGGCAGCGGTGAGTTTGTCGACAAGCAAGAACATGGGCAGCTGCCTGTGCTTGGGAAGGAACAGCTGCCTGGTTTTGGCAATTGCCTTCACAGCGCCCAGAAGCCCGGTGCTCTGCTGCTTTGTTTTTCACAGTCAGTCAATTGCACACTAGTCAAGCTGAGCCAGGCTCTTCAGCTTTGCTGCTTTTGAGCATCTGTGCTCCACTTATGCTCTGTGACATCTCTGGAGGTTGTTTGCCTCGGCCAGGCTGGAAAGTGCCCGCTAGTACCTAGAGTTGGGCAAGAGAGGGCAGAGGAGCACTTCCATCTGACAGCAGGTTGCAGATTGCCTCGGAAAGAGCCGTGTCCTTGGAATGTGCAGCAAATCCTCTTTCTTTGCAAACCGCGGTTAGTGTGCAGTGCAGGTACGCTCTCCCCTTGCCAAATGGAGTGGGAAAGCTTTTCGCTAAGCTAGAGATGACTAGAGAAGCAGAAGCGCGGCTCCCGGAGCTATCCGGAGGAAAGTGCCGTTTCCCGGCGTCTTTCGGCTTGAAGCGGCGCTCCGGAGCGCTCCGCTGCCGCTTTACTGAGCTGTGCGCGAATTAGCCGCTCTTCGCCTCCGAGAAGCAGAGATCGCGGTTGCTTAGAAGAGGCGAAGAACGAAGCCGCAAAGAAGCGGGCTTGTGTGTGAAGCCTTCCGACTGCCAGAGGACAGTGGCTGCCGCTCTCCCTGCCTCTTGAATTCACTCTCGGCAAGCGAATGGAAAGCGTTCCAGGACAACTTGCCTGGGTTTTGACTTGGTCCTGATGCCTCCCACCTTGGCAAGTTTTGCTCGTCGCCAGAGGCTCCGAGATGCACCGAAGACGGTGGCAGCTGCTGAAAAGAAGGGCAGCGGTGAGTTTGTCGACAAGCAAGAACATGGGCAGCTGCCTGTGCTTGGGAAGGAACAGCTGCCTGGTTTTGGCAATTGCCTTCACAGCGCCCAGAAGCCCGGTGCTCTGCTGCTTTGTTTTTCGCAGTCAGTCAATTGCACACTAGTGAAGCTGAGCCAGGCTCTTCAGCTTTGCTGCTTTTGAGCATCTGTGCTCCACTTATGCTCTGTGACATCTCTGGAGGTTGTTTGCCTCGGCCAGGCTGGAAAGTGCCCGCTAGTACCTAGAGCTGGGCAGGAGAGGGCAGAGAGCACTTCCATCTGACAGCAAGGTTGCAGATTGCCTCAGAAACAGCCGTGTCCTTGGAATGTGCAGCAAATCCTCTTTCTTTGCAAACCGCGGTTAGTGTGCAGTGCAGGTACGCTCTCCCCCTTGCCAAATGGAGTGGGAAAGCTTTTCGCTAAGCTAGAGATGACTAGAGAAGCAGAAGCGCGGCTCCGGAGCTATCCGGAGGAAAGTGCCGTTTCCCGGGTCTTTCGGCTTGAAGCGGCGCTCCGGAGCGCTCCGCTGCCACTTTACTGAACTGTGTGCGAATTAGCCGCTTCTTCGCCTCCGAGAAGCAGAGATCGCGGTTGCTTAAAAGAGGCGAAGAACGAAGCCTCAAAGAAGCGGGCTTGTGTGTGAAGCCTTCCGACTGCCAGAGGACAGTGGCTGCCGCTCTCCCTGCCTGTTGAATTCACTCTCGGCAAGCGAATGGAAAGCGTTCCAGGACAACTTGCCTGGGTTTTTACTTGGTCCTGATGTGTCCCACCTTGGCAAGTCTTGCTCGTCGCCAGAGGCTCCGAGATGCACCGAAGACGGTGGCAGCTGCTGAAAAGAAGGGCAGCGGTGAGTTTGTCGACAAGCAAGAACATGGGCAGCTGCCTGTGCTTGGGAAGGAGCAGCTGCCTGGTTTTGGCAATTGCCTTCACAGCGCCCAGAAGCCCGGTGCTCTGCTGCTTTGTTTTTCGCAGTCAGTCAATTGCACACTAGTGAAGCTGAGCCAGGCTCTTCAGCTTTGCTGCTTTTGAGCATCTGTGCTCCACTTATGCTCTGTGACATCTCTGGAGGTTGTTTGCCTCGGCCAGGCTGGAAAGTGCCCGCTAGTACCTAGAGCTGGGCAGGAGAGGGCAGAGAGCACTTCCATCTGACAGCAGGTTGCAGATTGCCTCGGAAAGAGCCGTGTCCTTGGAATGTGCAGCAAATCCTCTTTCTTTGCAAACCGCGGTTAGTGTGCAGTGCAGGTACGCTCTCCCCCTTGCCAAATGGAGTGGGAAAGCTTTTCGCTAAGCTAGAGATGACTAGAGAAGCAGAAGCGCGGCTCCGGAGCTATCCGGAAGAAAGTGCCGTTTCCCGGCGTCTTTCGGCTTGAAGCGGCGCTCCGGAGCGCTTTGCTGCCGCTTTACTGAGCTGTGCGCGAATTAGCCGCTTCTTCGCCGCCGAGAAGCAGAGATCGCGGTTGCTTGGAAGAGGCGAAGAACGAAGCCGCAAAGAAGCGGGCTTGTGTGTGAAGCCTTCCGACTGCTGGAGGACGGTGGCTGCCGCTCTCCTGCCTCTTGAATTCACTCTCGGCAAGCGAATGGAAAGCGTTCCAGGACAACTTGCCTGGGTTTTGACTTGGTCCTTATGCGTCCCACCTTGGCAAGTCTTGCTCGTCGCCAGAGGCTCCGAGATGCACCGAAGACGGTGGCAGCTGCTGAAAAGAAGGGCAGCGGTGAGTTTGTCGACAAGCAAGAACATAGGCAGCTGCCTGTGCTTGGGAAGGAGCAGCTGCCTGGTTTTGGCAATTGCCTTCACAGCGCCCAGAAGCCCGGTGCTCTGCTGCTTTGTTTTTCGCAGTCAGTCAATTGCACACTAGTGAAGCTGAGCCAGGCTCTTCAGCTTTGCTGCTTTTGAGCATCTGTGCTCCACTTATGCTCTGTGACATCTCTCGAGGTTGTTTGCCTCGCCCAGGCTGGAAAGTGCCCGCTAGTACCTAGAGCTGGGCAGGAGAGGGCAGAGAGCACTTCCATCTGACAGCAGGTTGCAGATTGCCTCGGAAAGAGCCGTGTCCTTGAATGTGCAGCAAATCCTCTTTCTTTGCAAACCGCACTTAGTGTGCAGTGCAGGTACGCTCTCCCCTTGCCAAATGGAGTGGGAAAGCTTTTCGCTAAGCTAGAGATGACTAGAGAAGCAGAAGCGCGGCTCCGGAGCTATCCGGAGGAAAGTGCCGCTTCCCGGCGTCTTTCGGCTTGAAGCGGCGCTCCGGGCGCTCCGCTGCCGCTTTACTGAGCTGTGCGCGAATTAGCCGCTTCTTCGCCTCCGAGAAGCAGAGATCGCGGTTGCTTGGAAGAGGCGAAGAACGAAGCCGCAAAGAAGCGGGCTTGTGTGCGAAGCCTTCCGACTGCTGGAGGACGGTGGCTGCCGCTCTCCTGCCTCTTGAATTCACTCTCGGCAAGCGAATGGAAAGCGTTCCAGGACAACTTGCCTGGGTTTTGACTTGGTCCTGATGCGTCCCACCTTGGCAAGTCTTGCTCGTCGCCAGA
Source organism: Anomalospiza imberbis (assembly GCF_031753505.1). Taxonomy (NCBI): domain Eukaryota; kingdom Metazoa; phylum Chordata; class Aves; order Passeriformes; family Viduidae; genus Anomalospiza; species Anomalospiza imberbis. Next base: position 91,304 of record NW_027099966.1, read on the forward strand.
GGCTCCGAGATGCACCGAAGACGGTGGCAGCTGCTGAAAAGAAGGGCAGCGGTGAGTTTGTCGACAAGCAAGAACATGGGCAGCTGCCTGTGCTTGGGAAGGAACAGCTGCCTGGTTTTGGCAATTGCCTTCACAGCGCCCAGAAGCCCGGTGCTCTGCTGCTTTGTTTTTCACAGTCAGTCAATTGCACACTAGTGAAGCTGAGCCAGGCTCTTCAGCTTTGCTGCTTTTGAGCATCTGTGCTCCACTTATGCTCTGTGACATCTCTGGAGGTTGTTTGCCTCGCCCAGGCTGGAAAGTGCCCGCTAGTACCTAGAGTTGGGCAAGAGAGGGCAGAGAGCACTTCCATCTGACAGCAGGTTGCAGATTGCCTCGGAAAGAGCCGTGTCCTTGCAATGTGCAGCAAATCCTCTTTCTTTGCAAACCGCGGTTAGTGTGCAGTGCAGGTACGCTCTCCCCTTGCCAAATGGAGTGGGAAAGCTTTTCGCTAAGCTAGAGATGACTAGAGAAGCAGAAGCGCGGCTCCGGAGCTATCCGGAAGAAAGTGCCGTTTCCCCGGCGTCTTTCGGCTTGAAGCGGCGCTCCGGAGCGCTTTGCTGCCGCTTTACTGAGCTGTGCGCGAATTAGCCGCTTCTTCGCCTCTGAGAAGCAGAGATCGCGGTTGCTTGGAAGAGGCGAAGAACGAAGCCGCAAAGAAGCGGGCTTGTGTGTGAAGCCTTCCGACTGCTGGAGGACGGTGGCTGCCGCTCTCCTGCCTCTTGAATTCACTCTCGGCAAGCGAATGGAAAGCGTTCCAGGACAACTTGCCTGGGCTTTGACTTTGTCCTTATGCGTCCCACCTTGGCAAGTCTTGCTCGTCGCCAGAGGCTCCGAGATGCACCGAAGACGGTGGCAGCTGCTGAAAAGAAGGGCAGCGGTGAGTTTGTCGACAAGCAAGAACATAGGCAGCTGCCTGTGCTTGGGAAGGAGCAGCTGCCTGGTTTTGGCAATTGCCTTCACAGCGCCCAGAAGCCCGGTGCTCTGCTGCTTTGTTTTTCGCAGTCAGTCAATTGCACACTAGTGAAGCTGAGCCAGGCTCTTCAGCTTTGCTGCTTTTGAGCATCTGTGCTCCACTTATGCTCTGTGACATCTCTGGAGGTTGTTTGCCTCGCCCAGGCTGGAAAGTGCCCGCTAGTACCTAGAGCTGGGCAGGAGAGGGCAGAGAGCACTTCCATCTGACAGCAGGTTGCAGATTGCCTCGGAAAGAGCCGTGTCCTTGGAATGTGCAGCAAATCCTCTTTCTTTGCAAACCGCACTTAGTGTGCAGTGCAGGTACGCTCTCCCCTTGCCAAATGGAGTGGGAAAGCTTTTCGCTAAGCTAGAGATGACTAGAGAAGCAGAAGCGCGGCTCCGGAGCTATCCGGAGGAAAGTGCCGCTTCCCGGCGTCTTTCGGCTTGAAGCGGCGCTCCGGAGCGCTCCGCTGCCGCTCTACTGAGCTGTGCGCGAATTAGCCGCTTCTTCGCCTCCGAGAAGCAGAGATCGCGGTTGCTTGGAAGAGGCGAAGAACGAAGCCGCAAAGAAGCGGGCTTGTGTGCGAAGCCTTCCGACTGCTGGAGGACGGTGGCTGCCGCTCTCCTGCCTCTTGAATTCACTCTCGGCAAGCGAATGGAAAGCGTTCCAGGACAACTTGCCTGGGTTTTGACTTGGTCCTGATGCGTCCCACCTTGGCAAGTCTTGCTCGTCGCCAGAGGCTCCGAGATGCACCGAAGACGGTGGCAGCTGCTGAAAAGAAGGGCAGCGGTGAGTTTGTCGACAAGCAAGAACATAGGCAGCTGCCTGTGCTTGGGAAGGAGCAGCTGCCTGGTTTTGGCAATTGCCTTCACAGCGCCCAGAAGCCCGGTGCTCTGCTGCTTTGTTTTTCGCAGTCAGTCAATTGCACACTAGTGAAGCTGAGCCAGGCTCTTCAGCTTTGCTGCTTTTGAGCATCTGTGCTCCACTTATGCTCTGTGACATCTCTGGAGGTTGTTTGCCTCGCCCAGGCTGGAAAGTGCCCGCTAGTACCTAGAGTTGGGCAAGAGAGGGCAGAGAGCACTTCCATCTGACAGCAGGTTGCAGATTGCCTCGGAAAGAGCCGTGTCCTTGGAATGTGCAGCAAATCCTCTTTCTTTGCAAACCGCGGTTAGTGTGCAGTGCAGGTACGCTCTCCCCTTGCCAAATGGAGTGGGAAAGCTTTTCGCTAAGCTAGAGATGACTAGAGAAGCAGAAGCGCGGCTCCGGAGCTATCCGGAGGAAAGTGCCGTTTCCCGGCGTCTTTCGGCTTGAAGCGGCGCTCCGGAGCGCTCCGCTGCCGCTTTACTGAGCTGTGCGCGAATTAGCCGCTTCTTCGCCTCCGAGAAGCAGAGATCGCGGTTGCTTAGAAGAGGCGAAGAACGAAGCCGCAAAGAAGCGGGCTTGTGTGTGAAGCCTTCCGACTGCCAGAGGACAGTGGCTGCCGCTCTCCTGCCTCTTGAATTCACTCTCGGCAAGCGAATGGAAAGCGTTCCAGGACAACTTGCCTGGGTTTTGACTTGGTCCTTATGCGTCCCACCTTGGCAAGTCTTGCTCGTCGCCAGAGGCTCCGAGATGCACCGAAGACGGTGGCAGCTGCTGAAAAGAAGGGCAGCGGTGAGTTTGTCGACAAGCAAGAACATGGGCAGCTGCCTGTGCTTGGGAAGGAGCAGCTGCCTGGTTTTGGCAATTGCCTTCACAGCGCCCAGAAGCCCGGTGCTCTGCTGCTTTGTTTTTCGCAGTCAGTCAATTGCACACTAGTGAAGCTGAGCCAGGCTCTTCAGCTTTGCTGCTTTTGAGCATCTGTGCTCCACTTATGCTCTGTGACATCTCTGGAGGTTGTTTGCCTCGGCCAGGCTGGAAAGTGCCCGCTAGTACCTAGAGCTGGGCAGGAGAGGGCAGAGAGCACTTCCATCTGACAGCAGGTTGCAGATTGCCTCGGAAAGAGCCGTGTCCTTGGAATGTGCAGCAAATCCTCTTTCTTTGCAAACCGCACTTAGTGTGCAGTGCAGGTACGCTCTCCCCTTGCCAAATGGAGTGGGAAAGCTTTTCGCTAAGCTAGAGATGACTAGAGAAGCAGAAGCGCGGCTCCGGAGCTATCCGGAGGAAAGTGCCGCTTCCCGGCGTCTTTCGGCTTGAAGCGGCGCTCCGGAGCGCTCCGCTGCCGCTTTACTGAGCTGTGCGCGAATTAGCCGCTTCTTCGCCTCCGAGAAGCAGAGATCGCGGTTGCTTGGAAGAGGCGAAGAACGAAGCCGCAAAGAAGCGGGCTTGTGTGCGAAGCCTTCCGACTGCTGGAGGACGGTGGCTGCCGCTCTCCTGCCTCTTGAATTCACTCTCGGCAAGCGAATGGAAAGCGTTCCAGGACAACTTGCCTGGGTTTTGACTTGGTCCTGATGCGTCCCACCTTGGCAAGTCTTGCTCGTCGCCAGAGGCTCCGAGATGCACCGAAGACGGTGGCAGCTGCTGAAAAGAAGGGCAGCGGTGAGTTTGTCGACAAGCAAGAACATGGGCAGCTGCCTGTGCTTGGGAAGGAACAGCTGCCTGGTTTTGGCAATTGCCTTCACAGCGCCCAGAAGCCCGGTGCTCTGCTGCTTTGTTTTTCACAGTCAGTCAATTGCACACTAGTCAAGCTGAGCCAGGCTCTTCAGCTTTGCTGCTTTTGAGCATCTGTGCTCCACTTATGCTCTGTGACATCTCTGGAGGTTGTTTGCCTCGGCCAGGCTGGCAAGTGCCCGCTAGTACCTAGAGTTGGGCAAGAGAGGGCAGAGAGCACTTCCATCTGACAGCAGGTTGCAGATTGCCTCGGAAAGAGCCGTGTCCTTGGAATGTGCAGCAAATCCTCTTTCTTTGCAAACCGCGGTTAGTGTGCAGTGCAGGTACGCTCTCCCCTTGCCAAATGGAGTGGGAAAGCTTTTCGCTAAGCTAGAGATGACTAGAGAAGCAGAAGCGCGGCTCCGGAGCTATCCGGAGGAAAGTGCCGCTTCCCGGCGTCTTTCGGCTTGAAGCGGCGCTCCGGAGCGCTCCGCTGCCGCTTTACTGAGCTGTGCGCGAATTAGCCGCTTCTTCGCCTCCGAGAAGCAGAGATGGCGGTTGCTTGGAAGAGGCGAAGAACGAAGCCGCAAAGAAGCGGGCTTGTGTGCGAAGCCTTCCGACTGCTGGAGGACGGTGGCTGCCGCTCTCCTGCCTCTTGAATTCACTCTCGGCAAGCGAATGGAAAGCGTTCCAGGACAACTTGCCTGGGTTTTGACTTGGTCCTGATGCGTCCCACCTTGGCAAGTCTTGCTCGTCGCCAGAGGCTCCGAGATGCACCGAAGACGGTGGCAGCTGCTGAAAAGAAGGGCAGCGGTGAGTTTGTCGACAAGCAAGAACATGGGCAGCTGCCTGTGCTTGGGAAGGAACAGCTGCCTGGTTTTGGCAATTGCCTTCACAGCGCCCAGAAGCCCGGTGCTCTGCTGCTTTGTTTTTCGCAGTCAGTCAATTGCACACTAGTCAAGCTGAGCCAGGCTCTTCAGCTTTGCTGCTTTTGAGCATCTGTGCTCCACTTATGCTCTGTGACATCTCTGGAGGTTGTTTGCCTCGGCCAGGCTGGAAAGTGCCCGCTAGTACCTAGAGTTGGGCAAGAGAGGGCAGAGAGCACTTCCATCTGACAGCAGGTTGCAGATTGCCTCGGAAAGAGCCGTGTCCTTGGAATGTGCAGCAAATCCTCTTTCTTTGCAAACCGCGGTTAGTGTGCAGTGCAGGTACGCTCTCCCCTTGCCAAATGGAGTGGGAAAGCTTTTCGCTAAGCTAGAGATGACTAGAGAAGCAGAAGCGCGGCTCCGGAGCTATCCGGAGGAAAGTGCCGTTTCCCGGCGTCTTTCGGCTTGAAGCGGCGCTCCGGAGCGCTCCGCTGCCGCTTTACTGAGCTGTGCGCGAATTAGCCGCTTCTTCGCCTCCGAGAAGCAGAGATCGCGGTTGCTTAGAAGAGGCGAAGAACGAAGCCGCAAAGAAGCGGGCTTGTGTGTGAAGCCTTCCGACTGCCAGAGGACAGTGGCTGCCGCTCTCCTGCCTCTTGAATTCACTCTCGGCAAGCGAATGGAAAGCGTTCCAGGACAACTTGCCTGGGTTTTGACTTGGTCCTTATGCGTCCCACCTTGGCAAGTCTTGCTCGTCGCCAGAGGCTCCGAGATGCACCGAAGACGGTGGCAGCTGCTGAAAAGAAGGGCAGCGGTGAGTTTGTCGACAAGCAAGAACATGGGCAGCTGCCTGTGCTTGGGAAGGAGCAGCTGCCTGGTTTTGGCAATTGCCTTCACAGCGCCCAGAAGCCCGGTGCTCTGCTGCTTTGTTTTTCGCAGTCAGTCAATTGCACACTAGTGAAGCTGAGCCAGGCTCTTCAGCTTTGCTGCTTTTGAGCATCTGTGCTCCACTTATGCTCTGTGACATCTCTCGAGGTTGTTTGCCTCGGCCAGGCTGGAAAGTGCCCCGCTAGTACCTAGAGCTGGGCAGGAGAGGGCAGAGAGCACTTCCATCTGACAGCAGGTTGCAGATTGCCTCGGAAAGAGCCGTGTCCTTGGAATGTGCAGCAAATCCTCTTTCTTTGCAAACCGCACTTAGTGTGCAGTGCAGGTACGCTCTCCCCTTGCCAAATGGAGTGGGAAAGCTTTTCGCTAAGCTAGAGATGACTAGAGAAGCAGAAGCGCGGCTCCGGAGCTATCCGGAGGAAAGTGCCGCTTCCCGGCGTCTTTCGGCTTGAAGCGGCGCTCCGGAGCGCTCCGCTGCCGCTCTACTGAGCTGTGCGCGAATTAGCCGCTTCTTCGCCTCCGAGAAGCAGAGATCGCGGTTGCTTGGAAGAGGCGAAGAACGAAGCCGCAAAGAAGCGGGCTTGTGTGCGAAGCCTTCCGACTGCTGGAGGACGGTGGCTGCCGCTCTCCTGCCTCTTGAATTCACTCTCGGCAAGCGAATGGAAAGCGTTCCAGGACAACTTGCCTGGGTTTTGACTTGGTCCTGATGCGTCCCACCTTGGCAAGTCTTGCTCGTCGCCAGAGGCTCCGAGATGCACCGAAGACGGTGGCAGCTGCTGAAAAGAAGGGCAGCGGTGAGTTTGTCGACAAGCAAGAACATGGGCAGCTGCCTGTGCTTGGGAAGGAACAGCTGCCTGGTTTTGGCAATTGCCTTCACAGCGCCCAGAAGCCCGGTGCTCTGCTGCTTTGTTTTTCGCAGTCAGTCAATTGCACACTAGTCAAGCTGAGCCAGGCTCTTCAGCTTTGCTGCTTTTGAGCATCTGTGCTCCACTTATGCTCTGTGACATCTCTGGAGGTTGTTTGCCTCGGCCAGGCTGGAAAGTGCCCGCTAGTACCTAGAGCTGGGCAGGAGAGGGCAGAGAGCACTTCCATCTGACAGCAGGTTGCAGATTGCCTCGGAAAGAGCCGTGTCCTTGGAATGTGCAGCAAATCCTCTTTCTTTGCAAACCGCACTTAGTGTGCAGTGCAGGTACGCTCTCCCCTTGCCAAATGGAGTGGGAAAGCTTTTCGCTAAGCTAGAGATGACTAGAGAAGCAGAAGCGCGGCTCCGGAGCTATCCGGAGGAAAGTGCCGCTTCCCGGCGTCTTTCGGCTTGAAGCGGCGCTCCGGAGCGCTCCGCTGCCGCTTTACTGAGCTGTGCGCGAATTAGCCGCTTCTTCGCCTCCGAGAAGCAGAGATGGCGGTTGCTTGGAAGAGGCGAAGAACGAAGCCGCAAAGAAGCGGGCTTGTGTGCGAAGCCTTCCGACTGCTGGAGGACGGTGGCTGCCGCTCTCCTGCCTCTTGAATTCACTCTCGGCAAGCGAATGGAAAGCGTTCCAGGACAACTTGCCTGGGTTTTGACTTGGTCCTGATGCGTCCCACCTTGGCAAGTCTTGCTCGTCGCCAGAGGCTCCGAGATGCACCGAAGACGGTGGCAGCTGCTGAAAAGAAGGGCAGCGGTGAGTTTGTCGACAAGCAAGAACATGGGCAGCTGCCTGTGCTTGGGAAGGAACAGCTGCCTGGTTTTGGCAATTGCCTTCACAGCGCCCAGAAGCCCGGTGCTCTGCTGCTTTGTTTTTCGCAGTCAGTCAATTGCACACTAGTCAAGCTGAGCCAGGCTCTTCAGCTTTGCTGCTTTTGAGCATCTGTGCTCCACTTATGCTCTGTGACATCTCTCGAGGTTGTTTGCCTCGGCCAGGCTGGAAAGTGCCCGCTAGTACCTAGAGTTGGGCAAGAGAGGGCAGAGAGCACTTCCATCTGACAGCAGGTTGCAGATTGCCTCGGAAAGAGCCGTGTCCTTGGAATGTGCAGCAAATCCTCTTTCTTTGCAAACCGCGGTTAGTGTGCAGTGCAGGTACGCTCTCCCCTTGCCAAATGGAGTGGGAAAGCTTTTCGCTAAGCTAGAGATGACTAGAGAAGCAGAAGCGCGGCTCCGGAGCTATCCGGAGGAAAGTGCCGTTTCCCGGCGTCTTTCGGCTTGAAGCGGCGCTCCGGAGCGCTCCGCTGCCGCTTTACTGAGCTGTGCGCGAATTAGCCGCTTCTTCGCCTCCGAGAAGCAGAGATCGCGGTTGCTTAGAAGAGGCGAAGAACGAAGCCGCAAAGAAGCGGGCTTGTGTGTGAAGCCTTCCGACTGCCAGAGGACAGTGGCTGCCGCTCTCCTGCCTCTTGAATTCACTCTCGGCAAGCGAATGGAAAGCGTTCCAGGACAACTTGCCTGGGTTTTGACTTGGTCCTTATGCGTCCCACCTTGGCAAGTCTTGCTCGTCGCCAGAGGCTCCGAGATGCACCGAAGACGGTGGCAGCTGCTGAAAAGAAGGGCAGCGGTGAGTTTGTCGACAAGCAAGAACATGGGCAGCTGCCTGTGCTTGGGAAGGAGCAGCTGCCTGGTTTTGGCAATTGCCTTCACAGCGCCCAGAAGCCCGGTGCTCTGCTGCTTTGTTTTTCGCAGTCAGTCAATTGCACACTAGTGAAGCTGAGCCAGGCTCTTCAGCTTTGCTGCTTTTGAGCATCTGTGCTCCACTTATGCTCTGTGACATCTCTCGAGGTTGTTTGCCTCGGCCAGGCTGGAAAGTGCCCGCTAGTACCTAGAGCTGGGCAGGAGAGGGCAGAGAGCACTTCCATCTGACAGCAGGTTGCAGATTGCCTCGGAAAGAGCCGTGTCCTTGGAATGTGCAGCAAATCCTCTTTCTTTGCAAACCGCACTTAGTGTGCAGTGCAGGTACGCTCTCCCCTTGCCAAATGGAGTGGGAAAGCTTTTCGCTAAGCTAGAGATGACTAGAGAAGCAGAAGCGCGGCTCCGGAGCTATCCGGAGGAAAGTGCCGCTTCCCGGCGTCTTTCGGCTTGAAGCGGCGCTCCGGAGCGCTCCGCTGCCGCTTTACTGAGCTGTGCGCGAATTAGCCGCTTCTTCGCCTCCGAGAAGCAGAGATCGCGGTTGCTTGGAAGAGGCGAAGAACGAAGCCGCAAAGAAGCGGGCTTGTGTGCGAAGCCTTCCGACTGCTGGAGGACGGTGGCTGCCGCTCTCCTGCCTCTTGAATTCACTCTCGGGCAAGCGAATGGAAAGCGTTCCAGGACAACTTGCCTGGGTTTTGACTTGGTCCTGATGCGTCCCACCTTGGCAAGTCTTGCTCGTCGCCAGAGGCTCCGAGATGCACCGAAGACGGTGGCAGCTGCTGAAAAGAAGGGCAGCGGTGAGTTTGTCGACAAGCAAGAACATGGGCAGCTGCCTGTGCTTGGGAAGGAACAGCTGCCTGGTTTTGGCAATTGCCTTCACAGCGCCCAGAAGCCCGGTGCTCTGCTGCTTTGTTTTTCACAGTCAGTCAATTGCACACTAGTCAAGCTGAGCCAGGCTCTTCAGCTTTGCTGCTTTTGAGCATCTGTGCTCCACTTAGGCTCTGTGACATCTCTGGAGGTTGTTTGCCTCGGCCAGGCTGGCAAGTGCCCGCTAGTACCTAGAGTTGGGCAAGAGAGGGCAGAGAGCACTTCCATCTGACAGCAGGTTGCAGATTGCCTCGGAAAGAGCCGTGTCCTTGGAATGTGCAGCAAATCCTCTTTCTTTGCAAACCGCGGTTAGTGTGCAGTGCAGGTACGCTCTCCCCTTGCCAAATGGAGTGGGAAAGCTTTTCGCTAAGCTAGAGATGACTAGAGAAGCAGAAGCGCGGCTCCGGAGCTATCCGGAGGAAAGTGCCGCTTCCCGGCGTCTTTCGGCTTGAAGCGGCGCTCCGGAGCGCTCCGCTGCCGCTTTACTGAGCTGTGCGCGAATTAGCCGCTTCTTCGCCTCCGAGAAGCAGAGATGGCAGTTGCTTGGAAGAGGCGAAGAACGAAGCCGCAAAGAAGCGGGCTTGTGTGCGAAGCCTTCCGACTGCTGGAGGACGGTGGCTGCCGCTCTCCTGCCTCTTGAATTCACTCTCGGCAAGCGAATGGAAAGCGTTCCAGGACAACTTGCCTGGGTTTTGACTTGGTCCTGATGCGTCCCACCTTGGCAAGTCTTGCTCGTCGCCAGAGGCTCCGAGATGCACCGAAGACGGTGGCAGCTGCTGAAAAGAAGGGCAGCGGTGAGTTTGTCGACAAGCAAGAACATGGGCAGCTGCCTGTGCTTGGGAAGGAACAGCTGCCTGGTTTTGGCAATTGCCTTCACAGCGCCCAGAAGCCCGGTGCTCTGCTGCTTTGTTTTTCGCAGTCAGTCAATTGCACACTAGTCAAGCTGAGCCAGGCTCTTCAGCTTTGCTGCTTTTGAGCATCTGTGCTCCACTTATGCTCTGTGACATCTCTGGAGGTTGTTTGCCTCGGCCAGGCTGGAAAGTGCCCGCTAGTACCTAGAGTTGGGCAAGAGAGGGCAGAGAGCACTTCCATCTGACAGCAGGTTGCAGATTGCCTCGGAAAGAGCCGTGTCCTTGGAATGTGCAGCAAATCCTCTTTCTTTGCAAACCGCGGTTAGTGTGCAGTGCAGGTACGCTCTCCCCCTTGCCAAATGGAGTGGGAAAGCTTTTCGCTAAGCTAGAGATGACTAGAGAAGCAGAAGCGCGGCTCCGGAGCTATCCGGAGGAAAGTGCCGTTTCCCGGCGTCTTTCGGCTTGAAGCGGCGCTCCGGAGCGCTCCGCTGCCGCTTTACTGAGCTGTGTGCGAATTAGCCGCTTCTTCGCCTCCGAGAAGCAGAGATCGCGGTTGCTTAGAAGAGGCGAAGAACGAAGCCGCAAAGAAGCGGGCTTGTGTGTGAAGCCTTCCGACTGCCAGAGGACAGTGGCTGCCGCTCTCCTGCCTCTTGAATTCAACTCTCGGCAAGCGAATGGAAAGCGTTCCAGGACAACTTGCCTGGGTTTTGACTTGGTCCTTATGCGTCCCACCTTGGCAAGTCTTGCTCGTCGCCAGAGGCTCCGAGATGCACCGAAGACGGTGGCAGCTGCTGAAAAGAAGGGCAGCGGTGAGTTTGTCGACAAGCAAGAACATGGGCAGCTGCCTGTGCTTGGGAAGGAGCAGCTGCCTGGTTTTGGCAATTGCCTTCACAGCGCCCAGAAGCCCGGTGCTCTGCTGCTTTGTTTTTCGCAGTCAGTCAATTGCACACTAGTGAAGCTGAGCCAGGCTCTTCAGCTTTGCTGCTTTTGAGCATCTGTGCTCCACTTATGCTCTGTGACATCTCTCGAGGTTGTTTGCCTCGGCCAGGCTGGAAAGTGCCCGCTAGTACCTAGAGCTGGGCAGGAGAGGGCAGAGAGCACTTCCATCTGACAGCAGGTTGCAGATTGCCTCGGAAAGAGCCGTGTCCTTGGAATGTGCAGCAAATCCTCTTTCTTTGCAAACCGCACTTAGTGTGCAGTGCAGGTACGCTCTCCCCCTTGCCAAATGGAGTGGGAAAGCTTTTCGCTAAGCTAGAGATGACTAGAGAAGCAGAAGCGCGGCTCCGGAGCTATCCGGAGGAAAGTGCCGCTTCCCGGCGTCTTTCGGCTTGAAGCGGCGCTCCGGAGCGCTCCGCTGCCGCTTTACTGAGCTGTGCGCGAATTAGCCGCTTCTTCGCCTCCGAGAAGCAGAGATCGCGGTTGCTTGGAAGAGGCGAAGAACGAAGCCGCAAAGAAGCGGGCTTGTGTGCGAAGCCTTCCGACTGCTGGAGGACGGTGGCTGCCGCTCTCCTGCCTCTTGAATTCACTCTCGGCAAGCGAATGGAAAGCGTTCCAGGACAACTTGCCTGGGTTTTGACTTGGTCCTGATGCGTCCCACCTTGGCAAGTCTTGCTCGTCGCCAGAGGCTCCGAGATGCACCGAAGACGGTGGCAGCTGCTGAAAAGAAGGGCAGCGGTGAGTTTGTCGACAAGCAAGAACATGGGCAGCTGCCTGTGCTTGGGAAGGAACAGCTGCCTGGTTTTGGCAATTGCCTTCACAGCGCCCAGAAGCCCGGTGCTCTGCTGCTTTGTTTTTCACAGTCAGTCAATTGCACACTAGTCAAGCTGAG